>NC_142199.1:2310000-2567500 GCF_026936395.1 Plectropomus leopardus | reverse complement strand
AAATTGCCTTCATTCACATGCCCACCTCAGCCGCCGCACCTTTCGACGAGAGCACTTTGTGAGCAGCTCTTTGTGAGTTTTAAGAAATAAATAATTGCTGGTGGAACTTGCAAACGTTATCTCAAATTAAATAATTAAAAATGCAGATTTAGGTGGGAATAATGAATCCCAGGAGGAGGGACGGGAGGAGTTGGTGGGGGGGGGGGCTGAATGGTTTTGTGCTTAATTAAAGTTTACAGACGGCTGTGATGGGATGCGACGTCCTGTTTTCTGAAAATATTTGCAGAGCGCGTTTCAACCCCTTTGTAAACATTTAACAGTCTTAATCAACTCATTAATCAAGCAAATTGCAATCATAACGTCCAATTGTTTTCTGATGGATAAATAAATGATAAACAGTCGTTTTTTTAATTGAACCAGTCTGTGCGCGGTCGACGGCACCTTTGTGCCTTGTGTACACAATCACAAAAACATACTGCAGGCGTTAAGCTTCTTGTTTTGTCTTGATTGTAACTCATTTTTGGGAGCTTTTTTTTTTTTTTACTAAGGAAAACTGCAACTTTGCAAGAATTAATCCTCCATCAAGATTAAGGCCTTGATAATAAAGAGATAATACTTCCTCAGCTGAGTCTTCTCTTCTTGTAAATTCCTGCAAGAACATTCGAGTTTTGCTTGATTATCCCTGTCCGTGTTATATTATCCCCAACAATTTGCCAAAGCCCTCCCCCCAAAAAAGGATTGTCCAATCACAGCAAAGCAGCTTGAGTTTATCAAGCAGCTTTTTATGAATCCGTTATAAAAGTTATGTCCAGTAGGGGTGTGAGACGCAATGTGCGTTTGTTGACGTCCTGCGGATGGTTGCTATGTGCTCTTGCTGATGTCCTGCTGATGGTTGCCATGTGCGTTTGTTGATGTCCTGGCGTTGGTTTCCAAGTGCTGTTGTTGCCCAAACATTATTACGTGCAGCATAATCCTAGAATATGCTCATGTTGACGTCCTGCCGATGGTTGCTATGTGCTTTTGTTGACGTCATGCATTGATTGCCATGAGCTTTTGTTGACGTCCCGCCGACGGTTGCCATGTGTGTTTGTTGACGTCATGCATTGGTTGCCATGTGCGTTTGTTGACGTTATGCCGATGATTGCCATGTGCTTTTGTTGACGTCATGCATTGATTGCCATGAGCTTTTGTTGACGTCCCGCCGACGGTTGCCATGTGTGTTTGTTGACGTCATGCATTGGTTGCCATGTGCGTTTGTTGACGTCATGCATTGGTTGCCATGTGCATTTGTTGATGTTCTGCCGATGGTTGCCATGTGCGTTTGTTGACGTCATGCATTGGTTGCCATGTGCGTTTGTTGACGTTCTGCCGATGGTTGCCATGTGCTTTTGTTGACGTCATGCCCATAGTTGCCATGTGCGTTTGTTGACGTCGTGCATTGGTTGCCATGTGCGTTTGTTGATGTCCTGGCGTCACCCGACTTTACAGCTGCAATAAATAACATAAATCAAATAATCGGCTTCACACACAGCAAATACAAAAACCCTACAGAGTTTTTCAAATCAAATTAATTTGCTCAAGTTTCAAAGGGTTAAGACCCTTTTTAAAAAACTTTTGATTTGAGCTTCACTGATTCTGAGTTGGCTAATAAATCAAGTGGTGATAGTAAGAAAAAGAAGTTGTAGATTTCCTATAATTATTGTTTAAAATAGCAAATGTGCAGTGCTAGATGTGAAAACACAGCTGGCGAAACAAGACAAGTCAGGGGGCTTTATTGAAGGTCCTATTTGGAAATATATCATGTGAGCTCTCCTCCCTAATTTAAAGGAAAATACTCTAAAACGGATTTTCCGCTGAGCTGTTTCCATTATGTTCACTGACACTGAAGCCAGTATCTCCAAACAGAAAACTGTCCCCCTAAACTGCACAGCAGAGCTTCAAGTCCCAGATTGATGAGTCGCCGCATTGACACTGAATTAGTGACTGGCTCTGTGGGCTCATGGGACTTTCTGCTTGAGACGTTCCATCCAAATGAGTTTCATTTGAATGTCGGGCTTCCAGCTGTGAATCAGAAAACGTCCCCACATCCAGCAGTTGTTCCATTATTCACCGTCTGAGGAGCAGCTCCGGGATCTGTCTGTACATGACATCACCGCTGCAGTGTGTCTCTGCACTGTTCGGCTTAACGAGAGGCTGATTCACATTCGCTAATTAGAAGTGAGGAGGGCAGTATTATAGAGGGAGCATGTGCCACTTCTGTTTTAGGGTGGACTTTTCCTTTAAACACAAACATACACTACTTTCTGTTTCCTCAGGCAACCGCACACACACAGCGGATTTACACTGATCAATCAAATACGCCATGTGGCCAAAAGTATGTGGACAAGAAAATGCTATTTGTTCATTAATAGTGGAGTTTTGAGGTGGATATCAAAATTTGGCAGTAAAAATAAATGTATGAATACAAGGCACCGACTTTAGGACAAAAACCCCTAAATTAATGAAGAAATGTACACTAAATCCAAGTTAAAAGAACAGTTTTGAACATGAAACTAAATGAAAAATTGTTTGATTTCTTTCAAAAACATGTGAAGACAGAAGTTAGCAACGTAAGAAGAAATGAAAATTGGAAATAAAAGAAAAGAAAAGAAGAAAAGAAAGTTTTTATTAATTATCATAAATAATAATAATTCTGTAACATATTTTTTTCTCTCAAAACATGGGAAGAAAACAATGAGCAACAAAAGAAGAAATTACCTAAAATAAGCATTAAAATGGTAAAAAGTACAAGAAAATTACCTGAAAATTAGCACACATACACACACGAAGGGATATAAAGTAAAAAAAAAAAAAAAAGAAAAGTCATCGAGAAAGTGCATAAAAAATAAGATTAGCTCTGCAACAAAAAAAAATTCCTAATATTTTTTGGGGGCATCTTCCATGGGAAGAATGCAATAAGCAACAAGTAAAAACAATGTAAAAGTAAAAAAAAAAAAAAAAGTCCTGGAAAAAGTGTTAACATTTTTTTAATCATAATTCTGCAACAATTTATTTTCCCCAGTATTTTGGGGGAATTTTTCTCATTCTTTTATTGGCAGGACAGTTGTAAATGTATAGAAAACCTCTAAGATTATTATCAGTTTAGTTTTTTCCTGTCTTTTGTCTTATTTCCCTGGGCATTTTCCTCTGGCTAATTTCTAGCATTCGTGAAGCAAGTTTCTCATTGACTTTTTTCCCCATGTTTTTGACAGAAATCGCACCAAGTTATTCAAAGTCCAAAGGTTTAAATACTTGTGAAAGCGTCTGAAAAGCAGCAAAAGAAAAGTGACGTTGCTGGATGTTTGAAAGGGTTAACGATAACTAGAAATAAAACGCATTAAACTCGGATGCAGTATCACTCTGACTTTATTTAAAACGGAGGATTAATGGTGTCTCAACCCATCAAGGATCAAATTCAGAGGCAAAAACATGATGTGAGTTTTCCTTTGTTTTGGGGGCATGAAATTAGAAATTATTAAAAAGTCCTGTCAGTGGAACCCTGATAGAAAACCGTCAGCAACCTCCAGGCGGGATCCTGCCTGCTGATCTGCATCGTTCACACTGTGTTTAATAAGAATTGTCACATTTTTTAACGTTGCACCGTCGGAGAGCCGAGGCCCGCTGACCCAGAACAAACTAAATTACAGTTATGTAATGCTCGTTGCCGACTGACTCTATTCCTGGCGCTGATTTTTGAGCCAATTAAACGCTGCCTATCAGACTTGAAGGGTGTCTGGTTTTCTTCAACTTCACTGTGATATGCGAAAAACATAATTACTGAACATGCTGCGGAGAGAAAGTGACATATGTAGGCTGAAAAAGCTTCTTAGGGGGAGTTTTGTCCCAAATGTGCAGAATTAGAAGAGACATCTATTACAGCAAAATTAGAAATAGCATTTTTTTTTTTGAGGCACTGAGGCAGAAACAACTTCTTTATCACGATGAGCTGACATACGTGATATCGTGCAAAAACTGGACTTTATATAACATGATATCACAGCCTGTAATCCTGAGAGTTTGACATACTTTTGATGCATTTCACTCAAATTTGATCTCTTAGTTATTCTGGATTAAACATTTCTGTTTGCTGGCTCTTCTATTGCTGCATTCAGCACAGACAAGAAGGAAACTGTATTGATACTTCCTTGAAATTGATCGTAATTATTCTTTTCCTTTTAAAGATGAGATAGTATGGCACATTGCGCATTTTTGCATTGTCCTTTTTAGGTAAACTTTGAACAACACGTCAATCAAACCCTCCAAAACGATTTGTTCTATAGCTTTTTCCACGTTCTTATCATTTGTAATGGAACAAAAAGTCATTTGTGCTCTGTGTGTTCTCTTAAAGGAACAGTGTGTAAGATTTAGAGGGATTTAGTGGCGTCAGTTAGTGAGGATTGCAGTCTGCAACCAGCTGAAACTTCTCCCAGTGACAATTTCCTTGTTGTTTGGGAGATTTTTAACGTTAGCCGATGTATCCACAGAGGTCTCTTTCTCTCCAAAACAAACAAACTCGGTGATTTAAGCCAGTAGACGTTGAATAAAGCAGTTTAATGTTAAAAATCAGTGTTTTTCCTATGCTGTTTGGCACATCACAGATAGGCTGCTAGCTCAGCACCTGTTTATGCCTCTGTGGCTCGAGGCATTTTGTTTTAATGTGTTCAGTCATTTTTTTTCTACACCTTGAAGTAGTTTCCTCAAATTTGGCACAAACGTCCACTTGGACTCAACGATGAACTGAATTAGATTTTAGCTGTCAAAGGTCACTGCGACTTTGCAGCTGTCTCATTCTGATTAATGAGATATGTCAAGAACATCTTGAGGTAATTTTTTTGCAATTTTGGCACAAACGTAAACTTGTACTAAAGGTAAACTGATTAGATTTTGGTTGTCAAAGTTATTGTGACCTTGTCTTTCGCATTCTTGTAAATGGGATATCTCATGAACGCCTTGAGGGAATTTGTAAAATTTTGGCGCAAACATCCTCTTGGTTTCAGGGATGATGATTTAATTTTGGTGTTCAAAGGTCACTGTGACCTTGTCTTTCTCGATCTTGTGAATACGATATCTCAAGAACAGCTCAAGGGACTTGAAAATTTGGCACAAATGTTCACTTGGATTAAACGATGAACTGTTTAGATTTTGGTTGTCAAAAGTCACCGTGACCTTGTCATCTCATTCCTGTGAAGGCGATATCTCAAGAACATCTTGAGAATTTCTTCAAATTTTGCACAAATGTTCACTTGGACTCAACGATAAACTATTTAGATTTTGGTGGTCAAAGGTCAAGGTCAGTGTTTCCTGTGTGAGGTAGACGGACTGCCCAGCACTTGCTCCGTTTGTCGATATAATTTTATAATATATTTTATATATATATATTTTATATATATATTTTTTTAATTATATATTTTATAATTATTTTTGTGCACTTTTACGGTTTTGACCGTATATTCCGTATATTCGTCTATTTCTTTTATATGTAAATTTATTTATTTATCTGGCCTGTCTGCAGCTTATTTCCAGAGTTATGGTATCCATCTCCAAAAGTCCTCATGTTTATTTATGTTATTCTATTTTATTTTTATTTTATTGTATTAATTATGTTTGTGAATATCTACATACTTCTATATATTGTTAGGTTTTGAATTTTTGGTATTTTGACATACAAAATACTTTGAGCTGTGTTTTATGTTTGAAAGGTGATATACAAATAAGGATTATTCTGATTATTTTCAGGTGATATACACTAAAGAAAACATACTTATTGTATTATATTCCATTTCTGCCGGTCTGTCCCCTGAGTCCAACACACTGGACCTTTAATGGACCTTTAATGGACCTGTATAAGATTACTAAAGTTCATCTGGAGCAAACTGACCAGAGCCTGAATCAGAAAGATCTACTCAGTGCTGCAAACACACAGGGTAGATGCAGATTGCAGAGCAGTAAACGCCGTTTCCAGCATCATTGCAGCGCCTTGGAAAGCCTCAAGTGCCTCCCTTCTCATATTTATCAAATCTCCAGCATTCTGCCGGATGAAGTACACCTTCCCAGGCTCCTTTTACCGATACACATATTTTAACAGGACACAGGGAGTCCAATTATTTGCCCACTTCTCACTTGTGTTCCTGGAGAGCCCCACTCAAGTGATTGGCTGCTGAAATGCACACCGACATCTATTTCTCATTCATGCGCGCCACACTTATTCCCACCAACAGTAATTTCTAAACTGATTTCCTGCACAGACTCACCTCGAGTGCCTGCAGTCACTTCTTGTCAGGGCATGAAGCCGGTAAACTTCAGCAGGGAAAAATAAAAAAGCACTAAAAAACAATTTCTAATCTCACACCTTCACTTACTTTTGATGAGCCCTGGAGCGGGGCTGAATTAATGCCAGACCTGGATACCTCAAAAAGTGGCAGAAAATTGAGCTGTTGGCTGCCTGAATCATTTCGCCCCTAACTGCTGTCGTTACAGGTGGCTCGGAAAATAAATCTTCCTCTAAACAACCGGTATGTTAAGTGTAAATCCACGGCAAACCCTTAAAATTCATACATTTTCAAAGTCTTTTTGACAAATCTGGAAGCCGTTCAAGCAGCACACAAGCAGCGGACGCTTAATTCACCCCAGCGTCCTTGCATAATATTTGCTGCACGATGACAGCAAGGCGACACGGTGGCAGCCGCTTGATTGACAGTCACTTAGGGGTGTGCCATTTAACCACGGTGACCTTCCTCACATGTCACCGCCCTTATGAAAAGGTCACCCTTGTTGCACTAATGAGTCATCTGATTTCACGACGACATGATGGTCTGATGCAGCCAAACAGTTGTGTTGGCGAGAAAATTCACATTTTAAGGTGGAGTTCATGCTGTCAGAGAGGTGAATGAAGCTGCTGTCTGGTTAAATGTGATGAATCGTCATTATTACTGTAAACAAGTGACGGAGATGCTGCTCGGAAACTGTTGCATTCACGATCTGTCGGAAAAAGCGAGGAAAAAGGGGCCGGTGCGACGCTGTTATATCACATCTGATCATCTGACTACCTACAGCAGGGGTCGACTGATATTGGTTTATCTGGGTCAGTACGATGTAATGCGTAATATTTGGAACCGATATGCATTTACAATAAAAATGAAAATCTTTCTGTCAATATTTAGGATGAAATATAACAAACTCCAACAAAAAACTTTGTTTAATGCATTAAGATGTTTAATCAAAACTTTGCAGCAGGTTCCTAGCAATTTAATTCAAGTGAAAACTAAATAATAAAAGCTGAATATAAAAATACTATAATAAAAAAGGATAAACTAAATAATAAAAAAAAATAAAAATGAATAAATAAAAACTCCCTGAGGTTTTTAAACTGAAAGTTATTCCCATGCTAACACTTATTTGAACTTATAATTAAAATAATTAGTTTTATTGGCGATCATTAATACATACAGATAATTGTCAAAATGCCAAAGATCGGCCCAAAAATCGGCCAGGATGATAATCTGTCGACCTCTAGCTCATATTCTTTGCCTGGTTTGGCTTTTTTTGCATTGCCATGGTAGTCGGTGTTCACGGTGTTCGGGCGTACACAGCCCCCGTCATCGTGGGAATTTTTAAAATCAATACTTCAGTCAATACGCAGCATTTTCAAAAAAAATTGCAATCAAATTTTTTTCCTTTTTCAAACTAATTTTTAGGTAATTTTCTCGTCACATATGACTTATTTCTTGCAGTATGTGGGGAATGTCTTTCCTAGTTAGTCATTGCTCGTTTTTGAAGGAAATGAAATCAGTTTGCGCAGGTTTGAAAGGGTAAAAAAGCTCATGAAACGCATCTTAACGCAACACAGTTAGTTTTGCAGGTTGACATCACTGTGACGTAGTTATTTTATTTTATTTTATTATTATTTCACATGTTGAATGTCTCCTCCATGATGCATAGACTGTTTTTATGGACAAAATTAGTGGAATACACCTTTAAAAAAGCCTTAAATAGTTTCAATCAAAGTTTGTGCTTTGCATTCTCACAGTTAAATAACAGAGTTTTCCAGCTGGTGTTCATATTGAGACTGCGACCCCTCAGGTCATAATTAATCCGTAATCATTTCATCTGTCACGTCTCTGGATGTATATTTCCATCCTCTTAATATCTGTTCCTTAACAATCTCTCATTGGTTGTGATTGCGTAATTTGTTTTTAATATGACGGTGTCTGTGAGCATTATGAAAACACGGCGCAGATATACTGTAAAAACAACATGTTATCATCTTATCATTATCTTTTTATTAACTTCTCCCAAACAGCAAACATCCGTCACTCAGGCCGTGAAGTTGGAGCGCCGCGTTCGCTGTCATCCATCTGCTCTGCACTCGTCTTCGCTGCAGGCCTTTAGCCCGCTATGTCACATACGGTAACGCGGGAATTAGCAGAATAAGCAGATATTATCTTACAACTCCATAATGGGAGCACATAACTAAATACCTCGAGGAAATTGCATAAACAAAAAGGTAATTGATTCCAGGCGAGCTGCAGGTGGACACTTAATTACAGGAAATTTATTAAGCAATGTCCATTAATCACAGTGACATGCAGTTATTAAAGGGATGCACAGTTTGCACTCGCTGGGTAATGCAATAATATAAGACGAGACGCTCAACCAATCGGATTGTTTTGCACAGACGAGAGACCCAAACATGCTTTAATTCAGATAAATAACGAGAAGAGGTGAAATTAAGCTTTTACACAATATGTACCACTGTACCACTTAATGTTTACATCTGGTACTGCTGATACTTTTACTGCGAAGACTACGCTACTGCTGCTCTTACTGATACTTTATTACTGCCTATTCAGCACATACATTCGCTGCCGCAATTACAACTCCTGTACTATCACTAGTACTGCGAATACTTGTACCACTTATGCTGCTGCTGGCCGACACTCATGTTACTAAAACTACGGCTACGACTGAGATTACTGCAACTCCGATTACTTTCTCGAGTACTATTAACACTTGTACTGCATCTATTGGGATGCACAATTATGGCCAAAATGATAATCACTATTATTTTGATTAATATTAACCCTTAGGGAACACGCATTTTACATGCTTTTCATTCTTCATTTTTTAAAATATTTTGGCTGTGTTCATGCGTATATTTCCAGCTCAGCTCCTCTAAGTCAAAAATACACTGTGGAAAATAATTTTTTAAAAATTCATTCTGTTAAGTACAAAAAAAGCTCCATTGAAAGCCATTCAAACTGCACTGCATGCAATTTTCCACCCAATTTTAACCATATTTTGAATATGGAGAAAATAAATGCTATTTCCACAAGGTGCACTGTCACAATCAGTGTTGCTGCAAATCAGTGACACATTTCAGGCTGTGATCATCAAAAAAAAAAATCTAATAGTATAATAAAGTATAATAAAAATAATTCATTTTCTGTGGGTTTTTTTCCTGTCAAAAACATTTCGCATCCTGACAAAAACCTGACATTTACAGAATTTAATTTCTAAAAATGACTGAATATTTGAGGTTTTAAAAAGTGAAAACTAAGTTTCTAGAAAGTACAAAAATTACCTTAAAAAATAGCAAAAAAAAACCTTGCAACAACAAAAAAACAAAACAAAAAAACAAACCCCCAAAACGGGAAAGTCAAAATATTAAATACAAACAAAAAGGAAATGATCAAAACAATTTCTCTAAAAATAATTTTAAATGTAATTATTATGAACATTGTTTAGTTTTAGACAGTTAGAAATATTTCCCCAGCTTTTTTAAACTTTTTTTTTTCTTGCAAAGTGCCTTTTACCTCATCTTTTCAAAAGAATCTAACTGATTTACTCCGCGGTTCAAAGGTTTAAATACTCATTAAAGGCGTCTGAACGCAGCACAAGAGAAGTGATGTCGCTCCCAGTTTCAAAGGGTTAAAGTAAAGCGTTACGTGTACTTATACTGCTACTACTACAGTACTACTTGCTGTTGCTGCCTCTGCTCCGACTAAAACGCCACTCTACGTGTACTACCAGTGTTACTGCTATGAGTGCAGCTGCTAATACATCCATATTTACAAGTAAACATCACAAATTCGACATCAGAAATAATGAAAACCAGTAATCGGTAAATCTGAAGTTGAGTGCAGGAGGGTTTGGGATACGTTGAAGCGGACTCGTGGCTGTGACAGTAATCCTCGCTGACAGACCTCTCTTTCCAAGAACCTGTCTGCATCCTCCTGAAGGAGAGACTCTGAGAAATTGGCCTTATTCCCCACACACTCGGAGGCAAGTGGCAATTAAAGCGCTGATTAACGCGAGGCCGCTCTCGAACACAACTTCATAGGAGTCTGACAGAACAGTGGGGAGAAGGGGAGATAATTCAGAAATCTCCTGACCTTGTGCTTATTATCTCCGGTTAATGACTGCCGCCGCCGCCGCCGGCCTCCTGACGGAGCGGGAACCTGGTCAACCTGTTTGATTAATTTTCTTTATTTCGTTGGGTTTCTCCGAGCCCGTGTTGGTTTTGTATACAGCGGAGGCATCGCAGAAGTCACATCCTCGGGGGCATCAGCCTAATTTGTTTATATAGTGCTTTCTGTCCCCGTTTCCACGGCGATATGACATTACATTGTGTTCCTTTAGTGTTGCAAAGACACATATATTACACACGTTTATGTCTCTTACTAAATGATTCAATCGGCTGTTTGTTTTTCATGAAGATGACACATTTTTACACATCAGAATAAATAAACTGTCTCATAAACATGTTATTTTAGGGAGGGTGGAGGGGGGAAAAAATCACTTAAAAAATCAAATCCAACCTCAAATCATCACAGTCTTTTGTTACATTAGATCACATGACATTTATATAATCATAGTTGTCTTGTATCTTTTAGTTTAATTACTAAAGGTGAGGACTAAATATAGATCCAGCATCGTATAGGGATATATTGTGTGGCTTAATTTTATCAATAAATGGACACAAAGCATCTTTTTAAAAAAAAAAAAATTACAAACAGGCTTATCAGGCAGGTCATGAAATTCCTGGAAAAGTCATGAAATATCACATTCACATTTTCCAGGCCTGGAAAAGTCATGTAACTAGTAAAAATCATTTTAAGTTTTTGAAAAATTATGAAAATATTTTTTGTGATTAATTTTTTCTTTTAAGTTTTTTGGCAAATTTTAAAGAAAACTTTGGCAGTGTTTTTTGTGCCAGTTTTATTTGCAAAAACCTTTATAAAATTTTGGCAATTTATTTATTTTTTTTACCCCTAAAAACACCTTTAGATAGCATTTTTTATGAAAAAAAATCTCCAAAATAACACCATTTATCACAACCAGAAACTGTAAAAAGAAAAAAAATATTGCTGGACTTTATCATTTTTTTTTCTATATTTCAAGGCATCCGCTAAATCTGAAGGTCATGACCTCACGTGTGTTTTTGTCTTTTTCTCCTTTATTTATAGGAGAGCCAGGCTGGAAAAAAGGTGGGATGACTCACAGCAAAGGACCACAGGTTGGAATCGAACCCGAGACGCTGCAAAGGACTCAACCTAAATGCTGCAAAAACTCCAGCAGGTGAGTGAGAGTTTTCCCCATTTCACGTGTGTTTATATTATACTATAAAGCTATATACTTTAAACTTTATACTATAAAGCACATACGGATTCAGAAACCGTGCCTTTAAAAGAGCCGCCAGGATTACTGTGACGCTGTGATGTCACAAAGCCAGACGGAGACTTCGGGCCGTATTGTATTCATTTTGTCCATATTTGTGCACGTTTTCTGAAGGCGTAGGGATACTTACGAAACGGAGCGTTACCACCAGAGATCGCAGGGCAGTTTAGCAAAGTTCAAACGAGACATGACTGAAGGAGACGATGAGAAAATATAAATAATGGCAGAACCGAACAAATCGGTGATAAATAATAACATTATTGTAATATATAGTGAATAATTGTCTGTCCACGTGTCGGGAAGGCCGCGCAGACCTCCGCCGTCTAAAACACTGCCTCCGTTTAAAGGTATTATCACATTTTCCCGACGTCCTTCACCGTCACCTTGTTTGTTGTTGTGTGAAACTTTGACCCTCTAGCGCCACCTATTCGCTGTGTTTATGCCATAATAAAGGATGCGTGGAAGTATGAACGTGTAAATGGACATATCGATTTTTGTACGGAAAGTGTTGTATTTCCTGGAAGACCCAGAAATGCTAACCAATCAGAGGCTGTTTTTGGTTGTTTTTTTAATTGTTTTGGAGGGTTTTTAAAGAGACAGGTTTATATATTTAGACTGACAACATGAGAAAAATGGTGTTTTTTGCATGTAGGCATGTTCGTGTAGAAACCCGAAATACAAGCATAAACTTAAAAAAACAGCACAACACGGGACCTTTAAGTGATTTCATGCTATTTCTTGATCACTTTTTAATTAACTAATTTTATCTTATTCATTAAAATAAAACACAATTTTTGGCCATAATTGGCAAAAAAACAAATATCTGCTGCAAAAATCAGCCTGGCCAATAATCTGTCGACCCCCATTAAAAAGAAAAAAATCACGGATACTGCTTGATAAAGGTTTTTTTTGCATTTTTTGGAGCATTTGTAGCGTATTTTGGCAGTTTCTTTAATTGTTGGTCGCACAGTCGTCTCTTAAGCTGCTGCTGATTACACTGATAATGGAAAATCACCACGTTTTACTGGTCTCGGGTGTTTTTTATCCCGATACGTGATAAAATCGTGAGTCGTTCGGTCCCTGCTTGGCGCTCAGACAGTTCTCGTTGCACAGAGCAGAGTTGGTGTGACAGCAGCTGGTTGACTCACTTCTATTGATCCATAATGTGATCAAATTCATTCTGGTTATTTCGTGCTGTGGGCCACTTAAACTCCTCGTTATTAAGCACGGGGTCACACTCAGCGTCTGCTGTGACCTCGGGGTGAGGCTTGTGCATCCAGCCGACCGCGGCGGCTGCAGGAACCGGCGACGGCCGCACGCGCCTCAGTTTGATCCCATAACAGATTGATATACCAAATAGGAGCTGACACGCATTGCTAAAGATGCCAATGGTAATTAATTAGCATCTCATTTTGACCGCGGCACAACAGGATGTGGAGCTTGCTTCTCGATGCCATTTCCCCCCTAGGCTTTGTATTATCAGGGTCAAAATCCCGGCTCCGCGCTCTGAGGGCCGCTTAATAAATTGAGGAGGGCACGTTGACAGTCAGATTTTCATGGCGCGTCCCCGTCTCGCTGGTTCCCAGCGCCCCTGGCTATGACAAACGGTCCCAGCCTCGCTGCCGTCGAACGCAGCTCAGGAGATCAAAAGGGGACTTAAAATGCGTCTCGTTGGAGTTATTAGCTGAGAGCATTTTGACATTTGGCCTGTGTCTCTGATTGAGATGGAAGGAGGTCAAACACGACGGAGGAGGTGCAGTGTTTTTTAAAAAAAATCATTTAAGATTGATGATCAACAAAATAAGAGCTTTTTTCCCACATGGAGCAACATTTACAGCTCGGCTTTTACTTTCTGTGTGGATGCTGCTTTTTTTAGTTTATTTTAACCCTTCAGTACATAAGCGTATTGGTTTGGTTTCTTTCAAAAACACAGGGAAACAAGATATGGCTCAAAAATAGCAAGAAATTAAAAGTTACCTGATAATTTAGTGAAAATATGTGAAAAATAAAAAGCAATTTTTGCTAATTTATGCAATGTAAAATTCCATAAGCTTATGCTAATAAAGTTAGCATGTTGTATATGTGGGGGGCAGTTGTTTTGTTTATGATCCTTGATAATTATTGAGCTGATTTTTAACTTTTGTTAGATGTTGTTAATCCAAGTTTTGGCGAAGTTTGACTTCAAGTCAGAGAGCCCTCAAGTTTTAGAAGAAAGATAAAGGTTTAATTAAAACGCATTTTCAAACACGAGGAACCAGTTTTAATTATTTACAATTATTTCTATGTGTTAAAGGAGCATATGTTATGAGCACAAAGCGATCACAGTTCCCTAAATGGATCAGAAATCGTATCGTGGCGGCGTTTGTGAAATTGCTTTGTTGTTTTACTGTTGCTTTTTCGGCATTTTAGCTCCGATTAATGTAGTTTTATTTATTTAAGTATTTATTTGTTGCCAGAGGTGACATTTTGCACGTTGCATAATTGCACATTTTTAATTGTATTTTTTTCTCTTTTTTTTAATTTCTTTTTTATTATCGATCATTTTCTTTTTATTTAATTTTTGGAGGCAGTTGTATGAATACTTTTAGCATTTTACTGTTGTCGTTGCGCTTTTCCTGGTGTTACATTTATTGTTGTATCCTATCATTATCCAGATTATCCATATTATATCTTATTATAAAAGTGCTTTACACCCCGAACAGATCCATACTTTCCTGTATTTTAAGCCAAATTCTGACTCTACATTTTTCCAGTTTTTGTCGTCCAGTTTCGGTGACCCTGTCCACATTGTAGCCTCAGTTTCTTGTTCGTATCTGACAGCGGTGGCGCCCGCTGTGGTCGTCTGCTGCTTAAAGGTTTGCCGTGTTTTGCGTTCGGAGATGCTTCTCTGCAGACTTCGGTTGAAACGAGTTATTTGAGTCACTGTTGCATGTTTATCAGTCTGGCTGTTCTCCTTTCACCTCCGGTCATTTTCGCCCAGAAAACTGCCGCTCACTGGATGCTTTCTCTGTTTCGGACTATTCTCTGTAAACACTAACGATGGTTTTGTGTGAAAATCCCAGTAGATCGTCAGTTGTCTGAATACTTAGACCAACCATGTGCTCTCTCTCTGTAAATGGAATTAAAAGCGCGTCTCATGTAGGCGCCGATCCCAAATATAAGCCCCCTGAGTTCAGTGATTTCAGCAAATAAAAGCCTGGCCTGTTAATTGTGGTTTTACCGTATATCACCTTTCTTCCCTGCTCTGATGCTCAGTCTGAGCTTCAGCGGATCGTCTTTATTTCGTCTACGTGCTCGGGTGCATTGGGTTGCTGCCGTGTGATTGGCTGATCAGATATTTGTGTTAAAAAGCAGGTGTACCTAATAAAGTGGCCAGTGAGTGTTTATTAAGCCTTTAAATATACCGAAGCGCTTTACTTCTTTTACATAGCGCCATTATACATTATTGCAGGAAAATGAAGAATATAATTAAAGAACTATTAGACTGTTGTGGATTTGAAATGAAAGTGTACAAAGTCAGCAGCGGTGAGAAAACATTTTTCTGTCATGTTCTGTTTTCATTCCTCCCTGCGTTTTTTAAAGTAGTGAGCTTAAAGCTCCCCAGGGGTCACAGAGTTCTCAACATATTACAGCGCTCTAAATGACCATGGAAAGTTTGAATTCAGGTACGCAAAAGAAAAACACCCAAATTGCAGTTACAGGCATTTTCCATGACAGCAGCAATCTAATCCTCTTTTTTTTCTTCTTCTTTTGGGGTAAGATGTTTTTATAAACCCCTCGGGGTTTTCGTTGCCTCAACCGCACTCTGTTTGTATCCCTCTTTTTTTCCTCCTTTCTTTTTTTCGTACGTGCAAATAAACTAAAAAGGCAGCAGGAAAGCTCGGAGGTGGAAAAAGAGGAGAGATGACAAAAGACAGAAGAGCAGAACTGATGTGTTTGATGAAATTATGGCTTTGGTTTGGAGCGAGCGGGCGCCAGAACGCAGCGGTATTACATTTTTAACCTCAACAACCCTGTCAGAACCTGTTCGGACTTTATCATCAAGAGCTCGCTGTGCGCTTCCAGGTCTGCAAAATTACACAAATCAATATGAAATCAAGACGACTTGTGTCAACAAAAGCATCGTCCTTCACTTAAAGTGGAAATTTGGGGCCGAGCTGCTGTTTACCTGTAGGCTTTGAGTGTTCAGGTTCACTGTTTTTAAGGAATGCTCTTGTGCTCTGGGCTCGAGAAAAAGGAACAAAGGCTGCAAAACATTTGTTGTGAATTAAGTCTTGAGGGGTTGAAAGAGAAAAAGCACCTAGAGGCTGCAGCCCGAGGAGTGACGGGGGTACGGTAGGTAGATTGAAGCGTCCTGCCTCTGCCAACCACACGGCCGCAGTCAGATACTGTGGCTTATTGGATCCAGGCTCTGCGGATTTGGGGGAACGAGGCACGGCTCGCCCGCCCAGTCAAACCACAACAGAAGGCATGAAAACAAACTTCTCAGAATAGCAGTCCTCTCCGTCGTTTGGCTGCCTGTTCAAAGATTTGTGGGGAGATGTTTGATCTTAGTTCAATAATCAGCCGTTTTTGTCAAACGCTGCAGCAGGCGACTTAGCACTCTGGTGTCTCCAAATGGCAGCGAGAGGCAACTGCCTGAAGTTTAAAGGTGCAGGCCGCAACTTTTCACCTCCAGGTCGATTTTAAGCCTCCAACTCCCGTGCTCCTGTGGTTAAATTCCTTCCCTAACACCTGTCAGTCACCTCCACAAACTGTCAGCGGTCCCCGAGGCTGACCTGCCGGAGCCGGGACCCCGTCTGCCTTTAATTTCCAGAACAGGAAATCAGTAGAAGAAGCTGTTAGCTTTGGAACATGAGCGAATTGGCCTGATTTCTTCCCAAAACATGAGCAACTTAAGAAGAAATGAATGAAAATTGGCAAGGAATTTGTAAAAATTGCAAGAAAGTTACCAAAAAAGTAAAAAAATAAATAAAATAAAATAAACAAGGACACGAAGAAAGAAATTTGTTTAAAAAAAAAAAGCATAACAAAAAAAACTGAAAATGAACACAAAAAATATAAAGTTAAAAAACCCAAAGCGGACAAGGAAATTTAAAAAAAAGTGTTGAAAAAGTCTTTTTTTTGGGCTACTGTTTAACATATTTTGTAAAAATACCAAACCAACTTTACACAAAATACATTCCTAGTATTACTAATTTAAAATCGGTGCTTGCTGCATCGTGTGACTGTCGAAACAGTTGAAACATCACAAGGATCATGTGATAATAGTCATTTCTGACTATATGATGGATTTATTTCTCACAATATCGTGTTGTTTTTTGAGTTTCAAGCAAAGTGGAAACAGTTAGCAGACATAGCAGACGTAGCAGACGTTAAACAGACAACAAAAAGCATAAAAACATAAAATCGCACATATCAAATTGTATTTACAAGATATTTCTGTCGTGTTAAAATGGGTGTGGCTTTGATGTTTGTGACGTACCAGTATGTGCTGGTCTGCTGCCGTGTGCAGCCAGTTTGTGGCAGGAACGTCAAACAAGAGAGTAAAGTGACTGGGAAAAGATGGATAGACATATAGAAAATGGCAATAACAGAAATGGATGATAGGCTACCTTTATTGAAAAGATTCAAATATGCAACAAGAAACTGCTGAAACTCAGCTTAAATTAAGTAATTAGATAGATATTAGAGAAAAGGTTTGAAATTTGTTGGTATACATCTCTAATGTGCATAAACGACACATTTTGGGGGGAAAACGTAGGGTTTGACCGATGTTGGTTTTTCAGGGATGATACCATTACATAGATTATTAGTAGTTAATGAAACCGATAGCTGATATCTGGAATCGATATGCATTCACAGTAAAAATGAAAATCTTTCCGTCCAAATTCAGAATTTTGAATATAAAAAACTTTATAGCAAAACTTTGTTTAAATGCTTTAAATTACTGAAACGTTCAGCATCATACACAGAAAGTTCCCTTTTTTATAAAGAAAAGTGAAAATTTAAATCAACAATCAATAAATACAAATAGCTCCTTGAAGTTTAACAAAGTAAAAGTTCCTCCCATGCTGACACCGTCTTTGCACTTTTTAATGAATTAGTTTATCAGCCATCATCGAAATAAAACGCCCATACAGATAACCGACCAAATGCCAAATATCGACCAGGTCGAGAATCCGCCACCCCTGAAAAAAACGGCACCTTTAAATCCCCAGAAAGCACGCGGTGTGACATCATCAAATGACAGCTGCAGCTTTAAGATATTTGAGAAAACAGTCTGAGTTTTTACGGAACAAAACAAACAGCCGAGGCCGGAGCGAGACAGAGGAGCTCGAAGAGACGACGTACATTATGAGAACATCAATGCATAATAAGCGCCTGCAATTAGCCCGGCCCAGCCATTGGCGTATTCTAATTAATGTGCTGCCTGCACGTCGCATCACTCAGAGCAGGCTCGGTCTAATTTGGGTGTGGGACGGGTGGGTGGGTGGGGGACGCAGATCAGATCCTGGGATAATTGTGGGTGACTCCAGTCCCTCTCAGTCGGCGGGGTGGGACGGGGCTCAGGTCTCCAAGGAACGTTAAAAAACTGTAAATTCCCCCTTCATCATTTGAACATGTGCCCTGCAGAGCTCGCTGCGAGAACACAGGCCGGGAGGAGGAGGAAGGAGGGGGGCAGAAAGAGGAAAAAAAGTGTTTTACATTCACAGATGATCCTAATTTGGTGTGGTTTGGAGTGTAATTTAGATCAAACATAGCCATGTAAATGAGTCAGGGTTTTCATAATTAGGTGCCTCTGAAGAGGGGTGGAGAGCGAAAAGGGAAGAGAGGGGAAGAGCTCGGACCACATCAGTAGGTGTGGCGCTGAGGCCGGGCATCCACTGGTGGGCAATTTTTTATTTTTTTTCCCCAGTTTGGAGGGGAGAAAAGAGAGCGCGAGCTGCAGAGAGCAGGCAGGGGTTAGTTTAGGGAAAAAAACACACTCCCAGCGGCACACGGCAACAAAATAGGTCACTCTGCGCCGATTTGGCTTGTCTGTTTCCACTAAGCAACCGACTCGGCTCAGTGTTTGGTACAGAGGAAGGAACTGGCCTGCTGCCAGCACACAATACACACACACACACACACACACACACACACACACACACACACACACACACACACACACACACACACACACACACACACAGAAGAGGCCTGTTTTCCCCCAGTGGGGCCTGTTGATTGAGGATTACCACACTGAAATATTACGGGTATTGTGTAGGTGTAATGTTTACATTTACATTTTGGGTGAGACGGCGCACAATGAGGAGCAACAGTGGAATGAGACTTTCTATCAGCAGCATAACAATGAGCCAGCAGGAGGAGGGTAACAGTCTCTGTGCAAAGACAATAAACAGGTAAATAAATGCACTAAAAAACACGATGGAAATTAAATTTAATGCCATCTGACTCAAAAATCAGGTTTTGTACCTCTCCTGCAAAATCCCTGCAATAATCCCTGTTTTTATCGCATCTCGTGAGCTAATAAAAATGTAAAAAATAAACCCAAAAATACAAAAAAATGTCCCTGTACACAGACAATAAATAAGTAGATAAATAGACTAAAAACAGGATGGAAATTAAATTTAATGTCATCTGACTCACAAATCAGGGTTCATACCTCTCCTGCAGTAATCCTTGTTTTTATCACATCTTGTGTGTTAGGAAAATAAAATAAATGCATGTATTTTTTTTATATATATAATCTTATTTATTTGTTTGACTAGATTTTTTTATTAATTTTTTAATGCATATTGCAAAATTGCAATAATCTTGTGTGATGACTGGAGTATCGTGATATTTTTTCTAATATTTTTTTTCTGATTTTATCATGATACTTGAATTACAACACAATATTATTGCGATTTTACCTGTTTTGCAATATGCTGAGTATCACAGTAATATATATTGCGAGTAATTTTTTAAAAAAATTTTTTTCAACTTCAAATCATTTCCCTGAAGATAAACCTCGTCCACATCTGTTTTTATTTAAATAAGAAAATAATTTTGGTCAGTTTATCTCACTTCAGTTGTCTTTATTTGTCTTGTAACTAAGAGATATTATTACTGTTGTAGCTCAGTTTGTGTTTGCAGTATTTTACATTTTGTATTAAGAATTGAGATTTTGCATTCGTATATTGGATATGATTTTACAGCGCAAAATATCATTATGCAGTGTTATATTGTCTTTTTCCCTCACCAAATGTATATAAATACCGAAATTTAAATTTTTATTTATGTGTATATATATTTTATTAATATAATAACTATGTATAATGTTGAAAATCAAATTAAATCTAAAAAATGTATTCAAAATGGAGCATCTTTAAAAAAAGAAGTCAGTAAGTAGGTAAGTAAATATGAGGGCAAGTAAATATATAAATAACTAAATAATTTAATAGTCTAATGCATAATGAATTAAAATTAAATAAAAATCCCCCAAAAATGATTATGCATGTGACAGTCTAAGAAATGAATAAGGTCACAATTAAGTTAGAAAGTAAACATAAAATAAATTGAATTAAAGAAACAGACTTTCAAATTGGAGTTGGATGATTTGCATAATAGGTTTGAAAAAAGCATAAAACATAATGCATGTTTACTTAACAGAAATGAAAGGTCCTGAATCATATGTGATGACGGAAATCTTTCATTAACTGCACATTTGTTGCAGCGTTTGTGTTCTGCAGTTGTAATGTTGGCTTTGTTGTGTCGGTGGGTGTAAAAATGTGCTCGGAGCGACGCTCCGTGAACCCCGTCAGTCAAAAACAGGAGTTTAAAACACAAAGACGTGACAGTATGGATGTTTAAGTCGGGCCGAGATTAGATGATGAGTTTACAACTGAACCAATAGACGTGGAGCAGCAGATGATAGATTGTTACTCGGAGCTGCCAACACGCAGAAACTGCAGCTTTCACTCTGCCTGTAACCCCACAAAAGCCTGAACTCTGGAGCTCCGAAAAGCCAAAGCGTTTCGCCGCCTGTCTGTCTGTACTTCCAGATAAGAATCACATTCGGGGTTTTTCAGCTCTGCAGACGATGCCAAGAGTCTAAAAGTATGTCGGAAAATGCATGTGATGTGCAGTTTACTAACATAAATGCTGCTTTGTCTGCGGCTTTTTTAAAAGTACAAACAGTTTGCAAACTCTCGTTGCCAAAGTGTGCAAAAGTTTCCGCCAGCGAGGGGCCAGCGGGGCCACCTGCACAGAAGGTAAATGCAACATGGCGGGATTGTGAACCTCCCAAGGGATGCTGGGATAGCCACATGGCCCGCCAGATCTGCCAGGGTGGCCCCTGCGACACCCGGCTGGGTGCCGTGCTGGGCGACACGCAGCTAAGCCCGGGGATTAGCTCACGGTGCCACCTATCTGATGAAAGCAGAGCCAATGGGATTGTGTCCCCGCTCCGCGTTTACGCCCCCCCCCCCGCTCTCCGTCTCTCTACTATCTCGTTTGCTACTCTCTTTGTTTCTGGCAGCCGTGGAAAGCACATACATGCTACCATGCTGCTCGTAAAATGTATTGTTGGCTCCGAGCTGGTATTATCTTGGACTGAGGAGCGAGAGGCTGTCCAAGGAAGGGGACATTACCTCAGCGCTCCATCTGAAGAGTTGACGTCCCTCATGTGATGAGACACGTCCTCTCGCACAGTGATTGAGAAGCTGCGTTTAAAGCAGATTATGCTGCATTTGAAAGGACAGTCAGTCCATTAAATCCCTCGCTGACGACATGATTGAGCGTTTTCGGCTGCGTCCTCCGTGTTTAGATCTGAAACGACACTCAGTGCGTCGGCTCGGGACATTTTTAATGTTCAGAGTGACAGCGTCGAGCAGGAATACTGCCATCATTTTCATGGTTTTTTAAGCTAAAGCTGAAGGTTTACGTCAGCGTGGCTCGCCATGCTTCGCTTGAGGGCCACTTTGCAAAATGACATGAGGCCAGGGGCCAATCACAGAGGCCCCATATGTGTTTGTAGGATTTTAGTACATATGTAGGATTTTAGCTTGTTACTTGAATTTTAGGACATTTCTAGGACTTACAGGTGTATTTCGGATTTGATAACATTTCTAAGATTTTAGAACATCTCAAGGATTTGTGGACATTTCCAGGATTTCAGGACATTTCCAGGATTGTATGAAGTTTCTATGGCTTAAGGACATTAGGGTTTTAGAAAGTTACTAAGATTTGGGGACATTTCTAGGATTTTAGGACATTTCTCAGACTTAAGGACATTTCTAGGATTTTAGGACATTTCTAGGATTTTAGGACATTTCTCAGACTTGAGGACATTTCTCAGACTTGAGGAAATTTCTAGGGTTTTAGGACATTTCTCAGACTGTAAAAGGTTTCTATGATTTTAGGACATTTGTAGGATTTTTGGATATTTCTCAGATGTTTGGACGTTTCTAAGATTTTATGTTGTTGGCTTTTGTGATGTTCTTTTTAGGACATTTTGGGGGATTTTAGGACCTTTCTTCGATTTCAGGACCTTTCTTGGATGTTAATAGGTTTCTAGGATTTTAGGACATTTCTCTGATTTTGGGTCATTTTGGAGGATTTTTGGACCTTTCTTCTATTTTAGGAAATTTTTAGGATTTCAGAACATTTCTTGGTTTTAAAGACATTTCTTTGATTTTAGGATATCTGTAGGATTTGAGAACGTCACTCAGATTTTAGGACATCTCTAGGATTTTAGGACATTTCTAGGATTTGAGAACAGTAGGGGTTTAGCGAGGACTTCTGTTGGGGTTGCGGGGATCCTCCACTGGCACTTTTTTTGATAAACAAGCTCTATTTTGATGCCGATTTATGCACTCTGGCACCTCATGTATATTAAAGTACAAAAACAATTCTCAGTCTGAATCACATATTAATTTTTTATGAATTGGAAAATGTTTGGGGTTCACCCGGCACCCTCCTGGGGGCCAGATTTTGCCTGTGGGCCGTAAATTGAGTATCACTGGATCATGTGGTCTTTTAAAGAAGAGTTAAAGACGTGAGTGAAGTCTTAGTAAACATCTTTAAACCCGTGACAACCTTTAAAGGTGCAATCTGTGCAGTTACAGCCTCAGTTAGTGTCTCATTTACGACTTTAGGTTTGAGTCGTCTGCATTCATGATTCTGCTTAAAGGGGCAGTCTGCCAGTTTAACTGATGAAGGTCGAGTCCTGAGGGAGTCCCTCAGAGAGTCCCTCAGAGAGTCCCTCAGAGAGCAGCTGGTTAACGTCCTCTGTGGCTTCACAGGACTTTTGTGTAGGAGTCTGAGAAAATGACCCCACTGATGTCATCATGGTTATCTCCTGACCCGGAGTCTGTTACAAACTTGGGATGTGGTTTTTGAAAGATATGGGTCCCTGCCAACATCTGTATGTGGGGCGTAAATTTAACCCTTTGGAACCTGGAGCGACATCATGTTTCAGACTCCTTTCACAAGTATTTAAACCAACTTAAAACACCATGCAAATTGTTTTGTTTTTTCAAAAACAAAGAAAAGGGCAACTTGGCAAGAAATGCCCCAAAAAGAAATTAGTAGATTTAAATAAAAAAAAATGTCCAGAGAACTATGTATTTATATTTCTTCTAATTATACATTTGAAGTTATTTTACAGAATTATTAGATTTTTTAAATGTAATTTCCTTGTTTATTTATTTATTTTTTAATTTTATCTTCTTTTTTTTAACCAAATTTAAGGTCATTTTATACTGCTTATTTTCTTAAGTTGCTTTTTGCCTTATTTATATATACATTTGTTTTTTTTTGTTTTTTTTTTTAAGAATTTAAGCTCATTTGCTCAGGTAAAAAATAAAGATTTCACACTTGTGTTTAACACTGCACTGACTCCAGAGTGAGACTGACTCACAGCCCTCAGCACATGCTGTTAACAGCTACATCTAAAAGTTTCTCGGCTGAGCTTGCACTGGTGAACTTTGGTTTCACGTTTCGTGCGTGACTCTGCGGAGAGTGTATGTTGCACGCGGCTGCATGCAACGGACCGTGACCCCGTTTTATGACGTGACCCTGCAGCCCTTCAGTGGCGGTGACTCTTCACTGTGACTCACGCTGAAAACCTGCAGTCTGTAAAGTTTCTGTTTCACCACAGAACTGCGTCTACATAACACTTTTTCTTCAGCTCTTCATTAGCAGCAGTTTGTGTCCCGATGTTAACATTGACAAGCTATTGTGAGCGAATGGAAGTAGATTTCCTTTTGATGATAACGAGACAGGCCGAAGGGTCTCCCCTGTGCTGTATAATCATGTGTCAGCACCGTGGCATTGGTGTCGAGCAAAATGAGGCCGCGGAGCCGTAGGACACCTCCGATCTTTGGCACCTCTGTGTGATCCAGGTAGTCTTTTCATACCTAATTAAAAAATCCTCCTTATGCACAACATGCATTTTACATGATTAACAAAATCTGATCTTCAGTTGAGGACTTATTTCAAATTAGCAGGTATCAGCAGCTTGAATAATGCAACACCTTCTCTGGTTAAAGTAAAACTCCCCTTGAATTATGAAGGACGTTATTAGGTAGCCGAGGACCTTTGCTATTAAAATAGCTCAGCCTTTGAGGAGGTAATCACTTATGTGTTTGAAAAGTTAAGCTCTCGTCCTTCTTCTAGAATGGATATATGACATTTTGTAATGAAACTCTTCAAGTTATATCTGAAATGACCTGTCATTCAAACAAATTAGATCTAAATGGAGCTGCTTGAGTCCGTCTACCCGGCTCCCACGTCATCTCTGCGTGAGCCAACCTCTCTGATGCTCTCTAATTAAAATGGACACTTGTGTGCTATTTCTGCAGACTGCAAATTAAAAAAAAATCTACTGTATGCATCGGATTTATTTTTTGGTAGGTGTGCTTTAGGTGGAGCTGATCAGCTGCATTATGTCGCATTATTATGGCCATGAATCTGTGCTGGGAAGCTGTTTTATTGAGCTGACACCTTTAAAAACTGAAGCAACATCGCTTTTGTTGTGCTGCTTTCAGACACTTTTCACGAGTATTTAACCACTGAATGTGAAGTGAAATGGTACGATTTCTTTCAAAAACATGGTTAAAAAAAGGCAATGAGCAAATTGGAGATGATCCACAATTTGCAAGAAAAATATTCTAAAAAAACGCTAGGGAAAATATCTCAGAAAAACAAAAAAAGCAAGGGAAAAATATTTATAATTATATTTATTTTAAGTACTTTTTGAAGTAATTATCTTGTTTTTTAAACCTTTATTACTTTTTTTTTTTTTTTACAAATTTTCCAGTTATTTTCTTTTACTAATTTCTTGCTAGTTTCTTCTTCTTCCATTGCTCTTAGCAAATAAAGTAATTACAAAAAGATTACCTCAAAATATAAAAAAGGGGCAATCTGAAAAAGTGCTTATAATAACAATAATAATAATAATAATAATAATAATAATAATAATTCAGTAGAATTATTTCTTTCATATTATTCTTATTATTTCTATTTCTTTCTTGCAATTTGCAGACCAGTTTTTGCCAAATTTCTCATCGCCTTTTTAGATTTTGAAGGTTTAAATACTTGTTAAGGCGTCTGAATGCAGCACACAAAAGCGATGTTGGTTCAGGTTTCAGAGGGTTACGTTGGTAAATCTATTCTTAACTAATAAGGGAGTGATTTGGTCATTTCTTTACTTTTCACTCTGTCCTCCACGTAAGCGGTGAGTTACAGAGAAAAACCACAAAGAAGTGCACTCATGGATCGACATAAGTCACCCTCTAAACCTCTCCTCGCCAAAGCCCACCGTGTCCCCTCCCCCTCCCTCACCTCACCCCACCTACCCTGCCTCCCAGAGCGACCCGAGGCCGGGCACAGAAGGGACGGCGCTGCCAAGCACAGCACATGGCTCTGGGTCTGGGGACAACAGAAGTCGAGGTCCCTGCAGGGCCCTTCGGCTTTTACAAGGCTGTACCCCCCCCCACACACACACACACACTCACACACCCACCCCCAACACTCAGCACACACCTCAGGCGGAGGGGGGAAAGCACACAGTCGTCCCTGCGGGAGAAGTGAGGCGACAGGGACTGTGATTCCTCAGAGCTACACTCCCCTCTCCTCTCTCCTCTCTCCTCTCCACCTCTCCTGCGTCTCCCCTCTCCTGCAGGCTACGTCCTGCACATGTGATACGACAGACAGTCTCATGCTGCATTACACATACACCTCTCTGTCCCTGTCTGCGTGGCTTAGAGCCATGTTCCCTGATGTAGCATCAAAACTGGGACACGAACATGACACTCGTCGACGCAGGAGAGGGTGGAGACGGTTTGAATCATACAGGAGCATTGTCAGGTTGATCGCTACGCGCTCGTTTCTTAAAGTCACATCAATATGTCTGACAGATAACTTGATTAAATATTGGACGCCGTCCAAAAAGTGTAAACAATTAGAATTAGAAGCAGTGGGCGGAGAGAGGCCGTTTGATTGGATGAACAGGGAGGGAGGGACACTTCATGGCTTCATGATTCCCTGAAGTCGCACCAGAATACTGCAGGCTGCTCTCGAACGCAGCATTTTTAAATATTTGATGTTAATACCAGGCATTTGCAGAAGTGCATTAATGTCTGTAATTTTTTAGAGTCTGGCCGTTCTCATTTGACTGAAAACACGAGGAAGGTTTTGACCTATTTTGGCGTTTATGGTTTCTTTATTGAATGTTTTTTTTTTTTGTGAGGAAATGTACCCAAGGTGTGTATATATACACACTCATGCATCATTTGTAGTTGAAAAAAAGTGATTAATTGCACTATATCATAATGTATGTTATTGTGGGGCTCAGCATATTGCAAAACGGGATACAAAAAAAAAACAGGGACTGTAGGAGGGATTTGGCAGAAGAGGTAAGAAGCAGAATTTGTGAGTCAGATGACATTTAATTTAATTTCCATCCTGTTTTTAATGTTTTTATTCACCCGTATGCTTAAAAAAGCCAGTCTGTGCACTGTTTGCTCTGCAGCGGCCTCTGTGGCCACAAGTGACTATTTATGAATAACAATAACTGCAAAAACAAGTAGAGAACAGTCACAAAGTCAGCGAACTGACCCAGTAAAATCATCTTTTACACACTGATGTCCAGCTAGCTGAGCAGTGGAGTCTTTTACTCATAATTCAGGACATGTTTACATCCTTTAAAGGCCCAAAAATAATTTATTAAAAAAAAAATCTTCATGTATAATAATGAAAATAATTAATTTCTGTGTTTTTTCCAGCTAAAAACCATAAAGGAATCATGATAAAATTTAGAATAAAAGTTAAATTCTAAAAAAATCAACTCATTGAAAGTAGAAAATATATTAATTTATAAATATTTTTTATAGCCGGATTTTGAAAAGCTGATTTTGTGTGCAGAGCAGTATGAGTGTGAGTATTTGACACTGCACAAAAAAATATAATTTATAAAAATCAATGTTGCTGTGAATCAGTGACATATTGTGACTGTGATAATAAAAAAAATTAATTATGTATGTATATTGACCATAATTCATCTTTTGTGTTTTTTTTTAAATCTAAAAACATAGTGTCATCATGGCAAAAACCTGGCAGTTAAAGAGTTAAGATTCTAAAAAATAAAATAATAAAAATAATAAAATATATTGATGATGTTGGTTAAAAAAATCAACTCAATGAAAGAAAAAAAATAATATGTAATAATGTGTAATATTTTTTAAAGTTTGAATTTGAAAATCACATTTTGTGCGCAGAGCGATACGAGTGTGTGTAGTATCAAAGCGGGCCCTAAGGGTTAATATGAACATGTGACATTGTAGCATTAAATGGGAGGAAATAAGAGGAAGCATAATAAGTCCCCTTCAAGATAAAAATGTAAGGAATAAACTCTTAAGAGGAAGTTTTTTAGATATTTAAAATAATACATTTTCTCCCGGAGTATAAAGAACTAAATAAAATCCTGCATTTTCCTCAATGATAAATGTTTGTTTTCATGCTTTGCAGAGTTTATAATCAAATAGATGTCCTCATATGAATGAGATGAAAGTGTAGGTAAAGTCATTGTTATTAATGCCTGTGTCTTTTCAAGTATTTCTGACGGCGGCTTTAAAGAGTCTTTAAACAGTCTCGCTTACGTCCCCGGGGAACTTTAAAGTCACATCAACCGCCGCTTTTATGAGCCCTTCTCAGAGCAAAACGGATGACATTGAGCGCACTAAGATCCAATATTCTCCGAGCTGAGTGTACATAAAGACCAATGCTCATCGGCGCCTGCTTATTTGCTCTTACAAGTATTAGTTTTTGTATTAGATTCCCCCCCGGCTCAATATGGGCTCGTTTTGAAGTTAAAGTCTCCACTTTTAGACGAAACAAGAAGCCGGAAAAGTTGGAACAAAAGCTGTTTTTTTTTCTTTTTCTCTCAGATCCAGAGAGTTCATTAGCTCTCTCATAATCTGCCGATGTGGCGATAAAAAGTGTGCAGCAACAAAAAGAAGCGGCGAGCCTTTCCCTGACACGCCATTAAACTGTGATGCATGACCGTTGCCGGGAGTACTCCGTCTAAGTATTTCCAGTTGAAAGGTCAACGGGGAGACATGACAGCATTACGGAACGGTGCGCTGTACGTTTTCTTATTCGCCTTGTCATTAATATCTGTCAATTTTAGCAAGGTGTAGAGATTTGGGTTTGATACGGCGGCCGTGATGCATGAAGCGGCGCAAACAATCCGTCCTCGGGTTACAGAGCAGCCCAGTGCAGCCATTTTAATTGACATAACCTGTTTATCTGTAATAGTCCTTGAGCTCCTGTAACCTCCCAATAAAACACTGCGCTCATTTTTCTGCTCTGTTATCTGCAAAAGCAAGTTGTTATCGCAACACCAAGCGTCGGCCGGTTATCTTCCATCACGACTACTTCTAATGGCTTTTAAAGTAGTTACCTGCGAAGTCTTGACATTTATTACGATCATTTTCGAGGAGCGACGCGGCGCAAAGGTCTGCTGCTATCAGGAGGCGACATCATTATGAATTATTGTTTGTGGCCAAGGTAGAAAATTGTACTTTGTGGCTCCGTTTCCCCCGTGATAAATCAACCAGTCACTTTTCACATCTCGGACTCTCAAAGCTGCTGAGCGTAGGACTTTTCGCCCCCTCCCCGCTCGCTGTTTACCCATTTCCTTCTCCCTCCCCGCCGCCATGAAAAAGCTTCCTGCAGGTTGTTTGCTGCAACAGCCAGTTTCCACCATTTCTCAACCACAGATCTTTGCTCAGCCCTGATTATTAGCGCCGGCCTCAGCTGCTACTTTTCAAATATTTATCCGAACGGCACATTTCCGCTTCCTAGGAAGAGGGGAAAAAAAACACAAGTGACAGGGAAATAACTAGACAAAAGGCAGGGTGTATTTATCAGTCCCTATCAGATGGCCGTTAACACGGTTCCTGGACTGTCTGTTAGCTTTGGGAGAATGAGAGGTGAAGCAACACAACTTTATCCCCGACCACATCTCCTCTGGTAAAGTAATCCTCTGTGTGGCGGCGGCGAGATAAGGCCCGCACACTTGCTCACGGCCCAGACGAGTCCGAGAAGAAGTTGCCCGTCACTGCGGCGACGCCGGGGTAACAGAGGTGATCATTGCTCAGTAAGAGGAGCGAGAGTCTCGGAGCGGGACACTGATCTTCTGTCAGAGCCAGGGTCACGGAGCCGGGGAGAGATACGGACCAGAGCGAAGGAAGAGGAGGAGAGGAGGATGATGGGAGAGAGGAGATTGATGGTGCAGGAGGAGGAGACAGAAGGAATTGAGAAAGAGGGAAGGGGGAATAATGGAGACACAACGGTGACAAGAAAGATGGCGCACTGGATGGAAGAGGAAAACAGATTAAAAAGAGTAGAAGGAGAGAAACGTAAAGGGGAGAAATATGAAAAACTGGAATTACCGCTTTGAATTTGTGTGCGTCTGCGAACCCGTCTGTAGCTACGGTTTAAATCCAGATCTGTAGACGATCAGCACGTTTTCAAGATTTGCATCAATAATTCAGTATCTGACCAAATGTCTCCTCTGATGTTAAATAACGGACAGAAAAGTGTTTTTGAGGAACATTGTGACATCGCAGTGAAGTCCGCCTTTGACCTTTTGAATCCAAAAATGCAATCACCCTGTTGGACATTTGTGTAAAAATTTTGTCACAGTTGGCACATGAATTCCTGAAATGTGACCAAAAAATATGTTTTGTGAGGTCATGGTGACCTTTACTTGTGAAAACCAATTTTCTAATCAGTTCTGTTTTGACCCAAAATGGACGTTTGAGCCAAATTTTGTCAAGATGTTCTTGAAATGACACTAGAATGACATGAATGACAGGTCGCATTAGTTATGACTTTTGACCTTTGACCATCAAAGTCTAATCAATTTATCCTTGAGGCCAAGTTGACATTTGTGCCAAATTTGAAGAAATTCCCTCTAGGTGTTCTTGAGATATTGGTTTTACGAGAATGCGACGGACTGTTTCACAGTGACCTTGACCTTTTACCATCAAATTCTAATTAGTTCATCATTGAGTCAAAGGGGATGTTTGTGCCAAATTTGAAAAATTCTCACATGGTGTTCTTGAGATACTGGTTTTACGAGAATGCGACAGATAAGTTCAAAGTGACCTTTACCTTTGACCTTTGACCATCAAAATCTAATCAGTTTAGTGTTGAGTCAAAGTGGATGTTTGTGCCAGATTTGAAGAAATTCTCTCAGTTTTTTTTTTAAATATTGCATTCACAAGAATGAGATGTCTGTAAGGTCATGGCGACCTTGACTTTTGACCTTTAACACCAAAATCTTATCAGATCATCCGTAACTCAAAGTGTTTGTGCCAAATTTGAAGAATCTCCATCAAGGTAATCTTGAGATGTTGCATTTCAACCAGGATCCAAGGTGGATTTTTGTGCCAAATCTGGAAAAAAAATGCCTGTAATGCTTTCTAGAAATATAACGTTCACATGAATGAGGTGGATGCAATGGCACAGTGACCTCATCTTTTGACCTTTGACACCAAAATCTAACCACTTCATCCTTGACTCAAAGTGGATGTTTGTGCCACATTTGAAAAACTAATCAAAGCCTTTTTTTTAGAAATATCAGGTTGACATGAATGAGACAGATGCAGTGTCATCGTGACTTTGACTCTCGACCTTTGACGCTAAAATCCAACCAGTTCGTCCAAAAGTGGTTGTTTGTGCCAAATTTGAATCAGTCACTAGATTGGGACGAACGCTAAAAAAAATCACCAGCAAGAAAAAGAAAAAGAGAAGAGGAACGGGTGTTAGGGTTGTATGCATACTGTTGAAGAGGTAAAAAGATGGAGAAAAGAAAGAGAAAACGGGATGATAATTAAAAGAAGGAGAGGAAATTAAGGAAAGAGGAGAGGGAAAGGAAGACGTGCCGGGAAAGAGAATGCGTCGGGAGGGGCGGCCTCTTCGTCTAGACTCACTACAAAGAGCGTAATTAACAATAACAAAAACCTGGCTTCCCTTCACCTACTTCAAATAGAGCGCCGCGGGTTACGACGAAGCGTTACCTTGATGTACTACAGCGTGCTCGCCTGCCGAGTCGGCACCGGAATCGACCTTCTAGTGCATTCTGATCACTGCGGCGCTCTCCAGCCCGATTAGGACGATTAATATTAATGGCTTGGCAGTTTCTCTCTGCTGATCAGAGCTCTCGGCTGACTGGTTCCCAGCGTGGCGCCACACCTTGCTGTAGGTGACTGTCAGGTTTGATTATAGGCAGATTAAGGGCTCTCTTTCCCCGCCGCCGCTGTTCGACATACTCAGATAAGCTGCATAAGCGCCGGACGATTATTCACTGTCAGAGAGCGTCGAGAGGTGATGCTGTGAGGTTTGACAGCAGGGACCACACTGTAAAAAGTGTCCGTCTCATTTCCAGTTGTGGAGTTTTTAAGTACAAAACGGCGTCTGCAGGTGTCGGGAAACCACATCTGTCCCAGTCTCATTGCTCTTCTCTTCCTGTCCACCAGATTCCCTCTGACTTTGTCTCCTGTCCCTGTCCCTGTCCCCTAGCTTTCACATACAGCCACAATAATGCTGTCCATCAGGCCTTTCCCAAACTGGACCCCTCCCACTCCCACACCGCCACGGACCCTAACTCGATTTGGAGTCGCCTTCACAGCAGAAGGAATGCGTGTTTTTTGCAATCAGATGAGCACGTCTACGGTTTTCTTGACTGTAGGAGTACATTTTAACCCTTCGGGCCCGCGTCAATATTGCACACTCATATCACTTTGCGTATAAAATGTGCTTTTAAAGTCACGCTTTAAAAAACACAATAACATTATTTTCTACTTTCATTGAGTTATTGTTTTGAACCAACATCAGTCCTAATATAGCCATCAAATACTAATTCATTTTCACTATTTGCACCCTTTAAATGCCAGTTTCTTTTCATGATGCCACTATGTTTTTAGATGAAAAAAAATAATATACTGCATGCTAAGTAGAATTTTTATTTATTATTTGATTATCACAGTTGAGGATCATCAATGATTAGCAGCAACCCTGATTTTTATACTTTTTTTGTGCAGTATCAAGTACTCACACTCGTATCGTTCTGCAAAGTGTGCTTTTCAAAATCAGGCTATAAAAAATACCATGCAAAAAAAATGTTGAAGATGTTGGAACCACACAAAGTGCAGACATTTCTACTTTCATTGACTTTTTATAAATATTCATAAATATAAAATATTCATCAATTGTAGGAATTTTAGCCCTAAGGTTTTCATCAAGATATCACTTTGTTTTTTGATAGAAAACTTTTTTTCAATGTACTAAATGCAAAGTCGTTCTTTTAGGGGTTTTTTTATATTGTTTTTTTATTAATCACAGTCTGGTCGATGATCAGCAGCTACATTGATTGTGACAGGTCATCTAGTAGAAATAGCATATATTTTCTCCATATGCCAAATATGGTAAAAAATGACACCATCAGGTAGATAATAGTAAAAATGACAAATTCGGGGGCGCCTGGTGGCTCAGTGGAAAAAAATCCAATTCCAAGTAAAAATCCCAGAATGACACCCAGAAATAATAGAATGAGTGTTTTTATGCTTTGATGGCTGTGGGATCAAAAATTGCAGTTTGAATGGGTTTCAATGGAGCATTTTTTGCACTTTTTCGAGTTATTTTAGGAGCTGAGCTGGAAATTCCAAGATTAAACAAAAACACACAATCTTGCCAAAATTTACGCCATATGCATGAAAACAGCCAAAACTATCGAAAAAATGAAGAATGAAACGCGCGTAAATGCACCAAACTGTCCCTAAGGGTTACAAAATTAGACACGCAATATTAGAAACATAATAAAGATTACGATCCATTACTATTACAGCCATCCCGAATAATATTAATATACACTGAAAAAAACGACATAAATTGACCAAATATATCACATTAGGGAGCATTACATGATTTTTCTTGCATTGTCATCAGTGCGGCGTGGCTTGCAGAGGGTCTATGGTGTCATTTTTAGCGGTCTGTATGTTGTAAGCGTGTTCAGTGTGATGCACAGCTTTATGGTAAACAGCATTCAGGGGCTTTTCCACGCGCAGTGATGGATGAGGCAGCGAGGCTGATAGTGGCTGAAAGGTAAAAGTGTATCCAACACTGAGGGGTCGGTGGAGGGGGGCGGGGTGCGTCCAGCAGCCGCCACTCAAGTCATTTGTAACACGTTTAGTGCTGAATCAGCATTCCTCAGCTCCAGACGGGGCTTTTTTTTTCTCCTTCACATGTTGCTGCTGGATCTGCTGCTGTGATTTGTGGATCTTTCTTTCTCTGAAGGAAAATAAGGAAAGTGGATGAGGAGGTTTGATCCAGCTCATCATCAGCGCATAAATGTGTGTTTTCTGAGCTCAGCAATTTTTGTGCATTTTCTGGAGATGTATTGGGACACATTTAAGACTTTTAATGGGGAAATATCAAAGTTTTAGTCAGTATTGTTTTATGTATTTTTTTATTTCATCACTTGTGTTTAAGTTTAGATTATATGGTATTATAAAAAAACAAAATTTGAGTAGAAATCTAATCATATATTTAGAGTTTTCCTACAAAATAAATATTTTAAATGTATATTTTCTTTTTTTTTAGCACTTTCTTAATGTCATTTTCATGTGTTTTTTTTAAACTTCTCTTTTTTATTTGCTTATTTTAAGGTAATTTTCTTGTAAGTTTTTTATAAATTTCCTGCAAATATTTATGCTTTCTTCCACTCGTGCCTCAGGTGTTAAAGGGTTAACTGGATACAGGATGGCCAACTGAAACACTGCAGAATTTGTGTTACGTATGAGCATAATGTTTAAAAAGCATCCCAGATAATTAAGTTAATACCCATTTCAGAGCCGAATTAGCTGAGCCCCGCCTGAGCCGGACCAGTAATTACAGCGACGGTGTCGTTTCGGGTTGCCGACGTTAATCATGTGCTATCAAACCCGGGCTCCGCCGAGAGCCAATCAGGTATCAGATTGCTTTGGGAGTAAAGAAAACAAGGCTGAGCAAGAGAGGTGGACCCGACCTCATCCGTCTTCCTCTCGGCCGGGGGGGGCTGCCTGACCTTTGACCCCCGCAGAGCGCCGCAGCATCCATCAGCATGTTAGGTAATGTGCTTAACCACCTATAGGAGCAGCTGCAGGGGACTGTGGGTCCTCCAGGTAGACGGCGATCCAGAGGGGGCGATCCTTCTCTGCTCTGACAGAGATCAGGTCATTATGAAGCGATCTGCGGCGGTCGCAGGTGAAGAATGAGCGTAGTCCATCACAGGGCTCTTTGGCGTTTGAGATGTTTTCTCCTCCCTCTGAGTCTGTTGTGCTGCCGCTGTCGTTGAAGGTGTTAAATGGTTTGTCGAGTGTGTGTGTGTGTGTGTGTGTGTGTGTGTGAGCACGTACAGGGCGAAGCACCTGTCTTGAAAAGCGATCATGTCTTTGCAGATTGATTTGTTTGTGGTAGTTGGGGCGCCGTATCATATCGTCCGTGATAATACTGGTTTAATTTTAATTTTATAAGAGAAATTTACATTGTGATATGGCAGTATTTCGTAACAAAATGACCTCATACCGTTACATACTGCAACAAGAAGCAGGGCTGAAAGTGAAATTATTTCTGGCCAGTAGTGAGTAATCAGTCTGCACAGACTTTTTTCATGGAGAATCTGTAATTTATGTTTTTTTGCATATAACATGGGAACTGCTTATATGTATCATTTTTGTTTGATTTTGTTGTATTATTCATCATTTATACAGAATCTGACTCTCACTATGACTTACTCTAACAAACTAAAGAGGAAATTTATGTTCAGCTCCTACTGACAAGCGAGAAAAGACAAAAAAGTGTTTCCATTGCAGCTTTGCAAACTGTGGCTTTTTCAAATTGCCTGAAATACCACCTCATGTGAGCACAGAAACTTTTTTTTCGAAACTTTTTATTTTATATTTGCAATTTTTTATATGCAATTTAAATTTGCGTATTTTTAAACTTACTGTAAACCCGCCTTTAACACTGTTGGTCGTTATTTAAGTGTTTAACATGTTCTTGAAATTAATGATAAAATATTCTCAGTAGTTTTGTCACATTGTCGAGAATATTGTTATTGCAAAAATTCCTCTGAAATATTGCCATATTATTTTCCAGCAATATCGCCCAGCCCTAGTTTGTGGTCATGATGTTATCATTTTCAACTCAATAATTTATAATAAAGCTAAAACTGCAAGTAACATTAACCCTTAGGGCCCGCTTTAATATTACACACACTCATATCGCCCTGCACACAAAATGCACTTTTCAAAATCAAGCTTCAAAAAATATTCCTTATTTAATATTATTTTCTACTTTCATTGAGTTTATTATTTTAATCAACATCAGTCTGAATCATAATTATCAAATATTCTTTAATTTTTAGAATTTTAAATCCTTTAAATGACTGTTTTTTGTCATGATGCCACCATGTTTTTATTAAAAAAAAAACACACAAAAGTTGCAATATTTTCAACAAATCAAATGCTAAGTGGATTTTTTTTTATTTCTCAGCCTGACAGTGCAGCTAGTGGAAATAGCATGTATTTTTTCCACATGCTAAATATGGTAAAAATGACATAATCAGGTGCAAAATCATTATGTTGTGCAAAAACACTTTTCTGGCCATTCCTCAAAGTCGTAACTCAGGAACAGCAGAGGGGACATTTGGTCGGACACTGAACTGGTGACGCTCGGGTGTCGGCCTTGAAACTGTGCCGACTGTATAGATTGGAGTTGTGAGATGTGTGCTGAAGCGTCGTGTTTTCACAGACATGGAAGTAAACTGTGAGTGCAACTTGACTGGTTTGCAGAAGGGAGTAATTGTAGTTGGACAGAAACAAATAACAGGCACAAATGAGTCACAGGCTGACTTCCAACTTCCTGTACACTCAGGAAGTGAGCCGTGATATTTTGCCGGATAAACGCCGCAGCAGTGCGATGCTACTGTATGCACAGAGGACTTAATTGATTGTGTGCAGTTTCAGTGGCTTAGCATCTGGCGCTCGTGATAATCCCCCTTCTGTCCTGCATCAGTCGGATGTATTGATGAAGCACTCAGGGGCTGTAGTGCTGCATTTACTCGGCACATTAGCCCATTACAGTTATGGGCAGACAAGTAAGAAGAGACTCTTTACCTGAAGAGGAATCGCTTGTGTGGACAGAAGTAAAGCAGGCTGCCGCTTGATACTGTGTGAAAATACACAAGCTGTTTATTTGTGTATTTCTGTGGTAATCTGGAAATTATGCAGAGTAGTCCAGTTTGACCCCGACAGGCTTTTAGCTGCTCAGTAGCAGGTTGTGCGTGTGTTTGTGTGCAAAGTGGCATGATGCTAGATTTTAAACGTACTGAATGATAAAATCCAGGTGGTTTACGGCTGATTTTCGACATGTTTTCTTCCCTTTGTTTGTCAAATTACTGTCGTCAGTGGACATACACATCCAAATATGACGTGCTACACATCCTTCTGCGTTTATTTTGGGCATACATGGACTATTTATGCTTGTTACAGGTATTATGTCTTAAAATACACTTTTGTTTTCACAGGAAATGTACAGTTCTCAATAAATGCATGTGCTTTTTTTTAATGATTTACAGTGTAGGTTAAATACTTAGTTTTAGGTTGGTTTGCTGAGGTTTAGGCAACAAAAGCACACGGTTAGGTGTAAGAAAAACACATAATGGATTTCCTCCGGCCCTCCTGTACGGAGTTTTTGCTGAATTTTGTGGTAGCTGCCGACGATATTTAAAACTGCCTCCATGCATGTCATACCGCCACAGAAGGTGCCGCTGTGTCCGTCTGTGATGCCGAAATCCCGACAAAGTGACCGTATTTTACACACTGGAGATGGATGGATGGATTTTTATAACTACCCTTTGATTAACCCTTCAAAACCAAACTCTTGTGCTGCTTTCAGACGCATTTAAACCTCTGAAACCTGAAAAAAAAGAATCGGTTTGATTTCTTTTGAGAACACGTTAAAAAGGCAGCGAGAAACTTGACAAGAAATATCCTGCAAATTAAAAAAAAAAAGTTAAGGTGAAAATGAGCTGAAAATGAGCTGGGAACAGTTATTCAGTACAATCAATAAAAACTCGTGAAAATGTCAAAAAAATAAAAATCTTGTAATCGTTTATTAAAAAATCAGTTTTTTCTTTTTTTGCATTTTCTTCAGGTCATTTTTGTTTCTTTTTAGTTACATTTTTTGCTTATTTTTTTTAGCTTTTATTTGTAATTTTGACTAATTTTTTGCTATGTTTTTTGTCCATTCCTTGTTAAGTTGCGTATTGCCTTCTTTTTGTGCTTTTTGAAAGAAATCAAGCCAGTTTGGTAAAATGAGAGTAAAATGCATAGGTAAAGACAGTAGCTCAGTGTGACCCCTAAATGACCCTTTTTAGGACCAGTTCCTGTCCGATAATGCTGTTTTTAGTCAGGTTTAGAACCACAGAGTGACAGAATTCGGGTGTTTCTGCTCTTGCAAATGTATATTCACTGTTTTGACCTCTTCAAATATTTAAGACCATCATCTTTCTATAGATTTCTGTAAATTGCCAGTTTGACGGATGATGATGTGCACTCGGGGGCATCTTGTGCCGAAATGTTGTGGAAATACATTCAGTCGGGGGAGTCTTTTCTGTTTGTTGTGTCAATAAACGGCCACCTAAGGCCTTCAGGAATCCGACAAACACCACTTGATCTGTGGTGCAGAGACCATTAGGGCCAGGTATATTGATGGTGCCGCGCCGCCGCAGCCCAGCTCTCCTAGCGTGAGGCAGCATCCATGCCGAGAGGACACTTGTTCACTGTGTGTTTCCAATCACACGCCGGCCGTGCCGAGATGCCTAATGGCCTCGCGCTCAGCCTGTCGCAGGCGAACGCCCGGCGGAGCGCGCATGCGCTCCCGACCAGCCTCCGTCCCATTGGGTGCAGTTCGGGGGCTCGGGCAGATGGGATACAGGCAGTCGGCACAGGGAAGCGGGGGGGGGCTTGAAGGGGAGAGTGAGGGCGAAGGGATGGCGTGGGTGTGTGTGTGTGTGTGCTGCCTCTGCCCATCCGTGCGTTCAACATGCCATCCAGAGACCCCCTTTTGCGAACTGCCCACACTTCATTAGGATGCCAGGATAATGGCCAACAAGCAAGCGCCGTGACACCCCATTTCCTGTGCACTGAGCTCTCCAACCACGACAGATGTCGGCAGTGCCGCCGCCGCCACTACCAAGGGCCCCTCCACTTCCTGCCCGCTTGGCTGAGCCGCCGTCCCACCGCCGGGGAAGAAGGGGCAGCCGGGGCAGACGTGTACACCAAAAAGGGCGCCGCTGCCAATCGGAGGCACTTATGGCATTTTTTTTTTGTTTTGTTTTGTTTTTGCCAGATAGTTTTCAAATTTTGGAGTTAATAGCTGATTTACAACGGGCGCCTGGGATTACAACACAGCGAAGAATCATTACGCCGCCGCCGCCCCTCCAAAATCCAAATGATGTATCTGTAGACAAAACATAAACAGATGTTTCAGTGGCTGTTAGGTGTCCTCGCCGGGGACGTGGATGGGAGGGCGATCATGTGTGTTTGCGAGCATCAGGGACAATGTTGTTTTAAAAGGTGTTATTATGCTTTTGCGGCGGCGGCGGCACGGGGTGTGCACCGGTAATAACGGCGGGGCCAGATTTAGAGTGCTGTCATGGACGCATCAGGAGAGGGAGCAGGGGCCGTGGACCGAGGCTAATGGAGGCAAAACAACCTCCAGCTCCTGCCCCTGCTGTCCAAAAATCAGCTTTTAGAGGGAAAACACAGGCCACCTCTCAGCGCTCACGCAACACGATACGTCAGTATGAGAGGCAATTTAATCCCCTCATTTGAATATGCATCCTCGAGAAAAAACAAAAACACTCCCTCCCTCTCCTGCTCGGCGTTTTTGAACCCCGACCAGATTTCAGGACCGTGGGGGGAGGAAATTGTTGTACATTTCCTGACAAATTGAGTTAAACGGACATTAAGTAGGGCTTTAAGAAAACAAATGGTCGTCTTTATCACAGGTGGACACTGATGGCTTAATGGGGGCCTGCGAGCTGATCGTATCACCAGCTAATGGCTTGACAGGATGCATTAAGGTTTTTGTGTAAAGAACCGGCGAGCGGGGGCCAGGCAGAATGGCGAAAAGCAGACCTGTCAAGTGCTGCGTGTCCCCCTTTTTTTCCTTTTTTTGCGTGGGGAAGCAGATGTTTGTGTATATACGGTGGACTGGCAGAGCGGGGCCGGCAGCAGATGCCTGTACCGCTGCCAAGGTTCAGAACTGTACAGACGGTACATGTTTAGGGAGAGAAAGCTGCCCTCCCTCTGCCATAGGTGGCTCCCCAGCTGAACGACCCCCCCTCCACTTCCTGCCTAACCACCTCAGAGTCCGACCCCTTTTATTTATTCATCTATTTGTTGAATTATTTACTCATTCCAGCGCTCGTTTGGCCGTTAAACGACCCGCCCGGAGGCACGGGGAGGGATGGAGCGTTTACTTCGGGGACAGATGACCGTTCATTTATTGGGAAAATAAAAGCAAATGCGAGAACACTACGGACCTTTACGGCGTGTGCTAAAAAGAGTGAAGAGTTTTGACACCGAGTTAATGAAATTCTTCATATTTGAGTTTTGCTGCAAAATAAAAGTCACCTTTTGCAGCAACAGACACCAAATCAAAGACTTTCACAGTCACGCTTGAGGTGATGTGTTGATCCGTAACTTTTAAATGATGCCAACTCGTTCCTATCAACTCACTTTTCTGTGAGTTTAGACCTTCTATGTCAATTTTATCCCATTAAAACCTCAAAACTTGGGTCTGAACTTCCTGTGTAGTTCACTCAAATTACAAAAACAAAACAAAAAAAAGAAAAACTTCTTTAACAGCCTTTCACCCAGCTAGCAACTTAGTCAACTCAGAAATGAAGTTTATACACAACTGACATAATTTAGACTGGATTCTTTTTTATTAAATCTTTAAAACCTGAACATATTGTCTTCATCTCTTTCAAAAACTTTGAAAGAAGGCAATGAATAACCTTGGCAAAAATTATCAGTTAAAAGTATGAATAAATCACCACAAAATGAGAAAAAAACAGGTAAAAGTAAATAAAAAAAATAATATAAATAATAAAAAATAAATTTAAAAAAATAAAAAAATAATAATAAAAATATATATAATAAAAAAAGCCTGGAAAAAAGGTTCTTTAAAAAGAATAATTAATTGTTTTTTTTTTTAAATATTCTAATTATGACCATTATGGGATATAGTTTTCTAAAAAGAAAAAAGAAGAATTAATTTCTAAATCTGTTAATCTAGTAAAACAGTGAAACCGGCTCAAATGTATAAACAAATCACGAGATAAATTAAATTAAAGGCCAAGCTCAAAAGGTTGGTCTTGAGTTTGATGTTAAAAATATCACCCCTCAGGTCTGCATGCAGGCTGTTCCACAAACGTGCAGCAGATTAACAGTAATGCGTTTTTGCTCGAACTTTTGGGACTTTCAAAAGAAGGGTTGTTATTAAAATTAGTTTCACGCGTATATTTCAAGTCAAACCGCGAAAGAGCTCTTTGGGTAAAGCAGTTTGGTGTCATAGATACTTTCAGGAGACAAAGTTGGAGAAAAAACGGTTTCATGTGTTGAGAACTAAGCATCAGTTTTTTGCAGAAATCAGATATTTAACCTTCAATATATGTCACCTTACAGCTCGTCATTTGCACTTTAATAGCGCTGAGCAAACAGAATACCTTACATCACGCCTTTCCACGCTGAACCCGTAAAGCGAATAAAGCTTTTGTTCAGGGCCGCAGTGGGGAACCTTCAGCCAGGCAAATATTATCCTTTGCTGTTGAGGTTCATCTCATCTTCTGCGTCTTTTGTTATTACAGTCTATTGAATGAATACACCAAAGTGTCAGAGCAATAACGGGGAACACCTCAGCCGTTCGTTATGAGACGGCCCGCGTGTGTAAGGTGGTGATGTGCTTCGTCGACATTGATAATCCCTCCGAGCACCTCGGCGGCCTCCGCTCGCTCTCACCAGCCATTTCCCAACACGGCGGAGGATCACAGCTTCTCCTCTGACACCTCCCTGTAGTTCTGACTTAAGGAGGGAACTTTTTCTTTTTCCCGCTCCCCCCACCTCCTCCTCCTCCTCCTCCTCCCCGCTGCCTTCACCCCCGTGGCTCCCCTGCTTTGGAAGGAGAGCTCTGCTTCGCGAAGGTACAGCTTGTTTTATTAACATCAAAAGCGCCCGTGGGAGACGGCAGTGATCAAATTCCCCTCTAATTAAAATGAACCTGGGTTGAGAATGTTGCGCTGTTTAATATGTACAGAACGCCGCTGATTGCACAAAGCGGCTCCTCCTTTTGTTGCCGCAGATAATGCGGGCCCTGCCGAGACGCCGACGTGGGCGGAATGAGCATACCTACAGAGCGTCCTCCTGATCTGGGTGATGTCCTCATCGCCGTCTGATGTGATGTCAAATGTGGCCGGCGAAGCCTAAGCCTCACCTCGCCTTTAATTTGGAGGGTGATTGATGGACCTGGAGGCGATATAGCGAAAAGCGTTCAGCTCCTGTCTAGGTTGCCTCGTCCGCCCTTTGCCGAGCCGGCGCGGTTTGGCAGCCCTTCCCTCGTCCTTGCTTCCCAGGACGCCTCTAAACTTTCTCAGAGTTCAAGTTCACTTTGCTCTTCCTCGTCAGCTTGTGATGCGAGCATCAACACAAAGAGTGATGGTGGATTTGCAAAAGCTTTCCGTCCTTTTGGATCAGAAACAGCACGTTATTTTTAGCACCTATATGAGGAAGATTTAGAATCTGACGGCGTATTTTAAGGTGGGAAGTACAATTTCTTGATGGTCAACCTCAAACTCTCGGTGATTATTTGATGGGCTACGATTTCTGGTTTTGACCCTAAATTCAGTCATTTGTACGATACGAAGCCTGTTTTAAAAAATAACTCCACCTAAAGGCTAATCAAGGTGCCCCAAAGTTAAAGGAATTGCTCCTCTTTGCTTGTTAACCCTTGAAAACCTGGATTGACATCACTTTTCTTATGGAGATTTGGAAAATATAAAAAAAAGGTAGGCAGACGTGTCCACAGAACTATATTCTGAATTATCATAATTATTATTTTACAGGATTGTTGTTATTTTTAAGAACTTCTTAAAGTCATTTTCTTGTTTGCTTGGGTTTTTTTCTGATTTTCAGGTAATTTCCTTGAACTTTTTACAATTATTTTGATCAGTTTTTGGTAATTTCTTCTCCTTCCTTTTTTCTGAAAAAGTAGGCCAATTTACTCATGTAGCCTAAGGGCTGAACTGATCCTGTTACTAAAAAGTGTAGCATCATGAATTAGAGACCATCGTTCTTAAGTGAGAGAGGAAATTGACTAAAGTCATGTTTATTTTCTTAAAATATGTAGAAAAGTCTCTCAAAATTTCTTAGAATTTGCACTTTGACCAGAACCAATTAACCCAGTCTGAGATTAGAGCAGCATTTCATTGATTTAAGTGCTGTGATGCTCATTTTTCTAGAAAATGTGAATCATGATCTTGAAAATTGGGTTACATGGATCAGTATCACCCGCTGGCAGAGCCTTTGATCTTGTTTTAAGAAAAAGAAGTCTTGGAGTCAGTTTTGCTTTTCTGTAAAGATCTAAAGAGATAAAAGGTCACTGAGGGCCGGAGTCCGTCTGGGTCAGCATTAGTGTAATATATTGGACATTAAAATAAGCAGAGTTTGCATCCATTGTTAGTTTAGTGTTGTAAAAGTTGTTTATGGTATGTTCTCACACCCGTTGACCTGTTCTTACCGTTTCGTCGCCCGTCTGCCACAAGAATCCAAATTTGTTGACCGAACATCCAAACTCCTTTTTCTTTCTGGACGCAGCCTCTTCGCTCAGCGGCTTAACATTCAGGTTTGGGCTGCGGCTGTGACGCTGCAGGGTTTGCAGAGAGGTGAGATGAGGGATACAAATTCAATTTAGGTGTTTCTGCCGATCAATGACAGCAATCCAACCTTGATCTGAGGTTATGAATACCTGAGCAGATGATTCATGTAACGCATACAGATGACACGAGCAGTACAGCTCCAGAGAAAAGAAATCCACCGCTCGGTTCGGTGATTCACTTCAGTGGAGGATTAATCTCTTTGCTTGTATTTAGATTTGTGGTCACAGCACGAGAGTTAAGGGCACATTGTGACCTTTGACCTCTAAAATGCTGATCAGCAAAAGGACGTAATGGTGCAGTGCTTGAGGGGCAGCTGATGTAATCAAGACCACCTTAACTGATACCGGGTTATGACTAAAACCTGAGTGTGTCTGAACAAAAACGAGACCAAGACTTCAAGGGGTTAACCCCGCAAAGTCCTGGACTTGTCTTGGTCTCAGGCCCTCAAGGTCTTGGACTTCAACCCTGAAAGTCTTGATCTTGACTCAGTCTGAACCCCTCAAAGTTTTGGTCTTGTCTCAATCACATGAAGTCTTGGTCTTGCATCGGACTGAACCGCTTGAGGTTTTGGTCTCGTCTCAGTTTTAAAGTCTTGATCATGACTTTGTTGCAACCCCTTGAAGTTTTGGTCTTGTCTTGGTCTCAAGCCCTCAAAGTTTTGGCCATATCTCAGTCCTAACACCTTGAAGTCTTGGTGTTGGCTCAGTCTCAATCTCAATAAAGGTCTCTGTCTGCAGATCGAGACCTTGAGGGGTTGCGACCAAGTCAAGACCAAGAGTTTAAGGGATTGGGACAAAGTTAACACCAAAGTTAACACCAAGGTATTCGGACCTAGTCAAGACCAAGACCAAGAAAGAGCGAGACTTAGTCAAGACCTAGACTTCCAGGGGTTGACACCAAAACAAGACCAATACTTTGAGGGACTGAGACTAAGACACAACCAAGAGTTTACGCAGTTGAGGCCGAGATAAGTCAAAGACCTTGAGGGGATAAGACAAAAATGAGACCAAGACTTCTAGGGGTCAAGACCAAGTCCAGATCATCCCAATAGTTGTGGCCTCAACTGGTCTTGGTAAAAAGAAAATCCTCTTTGTCTGAGACTGAGACAAGACAAATTTAAAATGCATTTGAGTCCAAGATGACACTGAGACCTTTTAAAGTGGTCTTGAGACCAAAACCAGTTTCAGGTACTACAACACTGATGAGGGATACCAGAAACTTTGTCAAAAAAAGTAATTTAAGTTTGTGACGAATATAATTGACCTGACTCATCTTATTAAATACATCTCTGAGAATGGTAAATTTGGGACGTCACCAAATAATCTGCACACGTGCAATAATTTACCGAAAACACAGACTCTTTTTTTTAAGTATGTAACTTTTCGGAATAAGTCACAAGTCGATACTGTTCTCGCTAACTTATGAAAAGTCAAATGCCCCACTTACACATCAAGCCTGCGCGGCCAGAAACAAATCCATAATGTTTCTGAAGTAGATGTTTACTTCTCTCACATAATTTATAAAGTTTTTCATGATTGAATCGATGGAAAGCCTCAGCGGCGTCCAAGAAACACACAGACCAGCAGAGGTGCAACTAACAGATTTATAAGCCAAAAAATGTAACTTTTACCAAACCACCAGGACTTTAACACCTTTTTTATGCGTATAATTACCAATACTTTTAATTTGACCTGTTTTATATTTTAATATATGAACTGGCAACACAGAGATGATGAGTCGGAGACACAGATTGGATATTCTGTATTTGATTAGTAATGAATCATCATTTTCGGGTCATGATCTTCCTCCAGAATGGACACCCGGAGTCGTTTTGGAACCGAACCCTTCATTTGTGTTTGTGAACATTTGTTAAATGTGCGGCACATAATCAGCACACAGCACCACATTCAGTCTGAGTGGATTCCTGCATACTGGAATCAGAGGCTTTGCTTTTTACAGCTGTCCCGGCCTGCTGTCAGACTGGAGCAGGTAGCTTGCACTCCATTAAACAAACACTGTGGCCCCTCACTTTTATTTGACATTTTATTTGGCTGTGACAAACGAGCAGCAGTTGGATTATAACATAATTTGTCTCCTCTTTATTACCGGCACAAAGGACACCATTCATTAATTATTCTGCCGTTGCCGCTCAACACTAACTGGAAAGGTCCCTCTTTGGACAGATGGCGAGGACAATGTTATTTATATCAATCAGTCCAAAATGTTCAGCGAGGATTACTATTCCTTGGACCGCTTTGATTTATGTCTCTGCACCTCACCCCGTACCCAACCTCACCGGCTCCTGCAGGGACACTTTAATCGAATGGGAATTGAAAACAAACTCGCGAGGCAGGCAATGTGTTTGGGCATGTTTATTTATACATCTCACTTTTCTGTTTTTCCCCCGCCAAACTAAAGTTGTGTTGCTGTTGTTTCTTTACAGAGAGCGGCGTTTAACTTGCAAGACTGGAAGATTTCACACACAACAAGACTGCACTTCCCATTCTTTAGTGTTGATCGGTGTCTGCCTGTGTGGAGACGTTTACAGTCTGCAGGTAAGAAGCTCCACTTAGTATCGCTTCTAAAGTGTGATTTCAAAGCTGCTGTTTGCAGTGTTTCACATTAAAACGCCGGTGAAAAGATTGGTATCTGCTCTAAATTATTGTAGTCTGCCAGGGCTGGTCCAAACCTTTTTGCGGCCCTATATAAAATGTCCCCCTACTCCCCCCCACATTTTTCAAATATGCAAAAATTACTCCAAAACCAATAAATAGCCTGATAAACAACACATTATCATCCTTACTCTTCAAATATCGCGGCTTTGTCTTTGGACTTTCACGTCTACATGTAACACACTAGATATACGTCTGCATCTGTTGTCTGCGTCCTGAGACGATATCTAAATTTACACTCATTAAATGCATTGTATCAATTTAAAATAAGCTTCTGTTTTTTAACGTGCTCAGTTGATGCATAGTTTCTTTCAGAGTAAATTTACAACATCGCGAAACACCATATACACCATACACCATATTCATATTTATTTCCTTGTGCAACAAAAGCATGAGATTAGGTTTAGGCAAAGAAAACATATGGTCAGGTTCAAAAATAAGAGAAGAAATAAAGAAAAAACCAAGTCTGCACACTAGATTATGTTCCCATATATATTTAATACAATTAACACCAATTATTATTTTTTATAGGAGCATAATCTAGTCCGTTGACTTTGTTTTTTCTTCTGTGATATTATCTGATATCGAGCAGCCAGTTTTTTGTTGTCCAAATGTGTGTGCTTTTGTGAAAATTATGAACTAACGCGGTCTAGTGGTGTATCATCATACTCGAACACGACCTTTTTGCATCAATGTCTGACCCCAAAATCACTGACTTATTTATCAGTATTTAACAGGTAGGAATTGAGAAAGGATTGTGATAAAAGTTGAACTATACCTTTTCACTATAAGAATATGCACAAAAAAAGAAAAGTATAAGAATGTAAGTGAATGAGTAGGTGAAATTTTATTTAATAGCACCTTTTGAAATCCATGTTATAAAATGCTGTACAGACGGAAAGAGTTTCAAAGCTCAAAGCATGATACAAAAATAACATTACAGCAGGAGAAAATGGCACAAAGAAAACAATTAGCAGCATCAAAATTCAAAATAAGGACATAAGATTAGATAAGATCCTTTATTAGTCAAGTCAAGTCAATTTTTTCATAAAGCCCATTATCACAAATCACAGTTTGCCTCAGAGGGCTTTACAGCGTACGACATCCCTCTGTCCTTAGACCCTCACATCGACTGAGGAAAAACTCCCCCAAAAAGTCCTACAATGGGGAAATATGCATTGTTACAGCAAGGTGTGAAAAAAATAACAAAACGAGGTGCCAAAGTCAACATCTAAATTGTAATAATTACAGCCAGTTTCCAGTCAACACTGGCAGCTGGTTTCTCGATGGAGCATGTCTGGATTCCACTGTAAACATGCACAATCTCATTCCAGACAAGGACCAGCCAAGGACCAACCAAGGACTAACCAAGGACCAACCAAGGACCAACCAAGGACCAGCCAAGGACCGGCCAAGGACAGGCCAAGGACCTGCAGAGGCTACATCATGGAGGTAGGAAAACTCTACGTGGCTGCATCTGTTATTTGCTGCAGGAAGTGAGCGATTACAGGCTTTTAAAAGCATGTCAAACATTTTTCGAATTAGGCGATGTAAAAAGCGTCTGATATTAGTACCTGCAGCAGGCAGGTCGAGTAAAACCTCAGACTCGGTGCTGCAGTTTGTAGCATTTGGAATAATGAATGTAAAGCAGCCTAACGTGCTCGTCGAGTACAAACAGAGACAGGCAGGTCTGCCCTGACACCGCCTCTAACAACTCATCATTACCTTTCTTCTCTGCATGCAAACCAGTCCCAGAGCAACACTTGGTAGCTGGGCGCCGCGATTTACGCGTCTGTGTGGAAAGAGAAAAAAAATATATTTTGTAATGAATACCATTTACGATGTAATTAGTTTTATGCAAACTAGTGAAGATGAAAGCAAAAATCTTTATAAATTATGAATCATGTTATAACTTATCAGGGGTGCTTATCATCGAGTTAACGCACCTCCCCGTTAATTAAAAATGTTCACACAGAGTCAAAGGAGGGAGAGAGTTTGCCGGCAGACTCATCAGGTAGCTCCGTCTCCGAGAAAACCGATTCTGAAGGAAGCCTTTGTTCTCGCTGCTCGGTCTCTCAGATCAGGGCCAGCGTTTGGGCGAGAGAGGTAAACAACAATAAGGATGCAGGACAGGGAGAGAGAGAGCGGGAAACAAATACTGACAGGTGTAAGAACATCGCCCAACACTGGCAGGGACGAGCACAGTGGACAGAAATCACCCTGACAGAAGACATGAGCTCTAGGTAAAAAGCACTCCCCTCTTTCCTGAATTCTTCCAAACGTTTGCCCATTGACTAGAAAAATCTCCCCGGGCCCCTGATGGTCCCTGGCTCGGCGCGAGGATGCCCAGGCGCTACAGCAACGCTCATAAAAACTCAATTCATCAAGACGAGCGTAATTTGCTCCGAACGGAAAGCGCCACAAAAGGGGGCGAGCTTGTCAGCGAGACAGGTGGCTGGAGATCTCGCTCTGATACTGAGCGATATGAATAATAGATTCTGCTAAATGTACGCCAGGACCCGGGCTGTAAACACAGCTGCCTCCTTTCCCTTCCAAAAGAACAGCTTGGCTGGATGAGAAGCCCGAGCGCTCTGCCTCCACCTGAGGACTGGAGGGGGAGCGGGGAGGGGAGGAGGGGGGCGATTAACTAATCAAATGCACGGGCTAAATAGGAGGCAAGGAGAGAAAGAGGAGGCAGACAAAGGGAGGGGGGAGAGGTGCAAGTCAGAGGCTTTACCCTCGCTGGTTTTGCTGAAGCGCCGAGCTGCACAAAGGATGTTGATTAGTGAGAAATTGACTCAATCTAAACATTTTAAAACGGGAGCTTTTCATTCAGCAAAAGCCCTTAACTTAAACACACCTTTGTATGAAGTGTCAGGGATATCTTATTTTGTGTGGAATTACAAAACCGTTCATGTTTTGATAAATGAAGTAATCAAGTCAGTTTCACTAACTTGGATCGACGTCACTTTTCTGGCGTTCAGATGCCTTTCACGACTATTTAAACCCAGAGTAAATTGGTGCAATTTGTGTAAAGAAAATGGAGAAAAAAAAATGAATTTGGTAATAAATGTTTCACAAAATGCAAGAAATTAGTAGATTTATAAAACTATTTTTTAATAAAAGCTAGGGAGAAATGGCCAGGGGAAAAAGCAAAAAAAAAATTTAAAAAAAACCTCAGGAAAAACGATACTGATATCATAACATATACAAATTTAAAATTATGTTACGAAAATATTCAAATTTTTTAAAGCACTTTTTACGTGTAATTTTTAAAGCCTTTTATAAAATCTAATTTATTTCACATATTTTTACATAATTTCTTTTCTTTTTTCTTTTTTTGTTTACATTTTTTTTTTTGCAAATTTTTTGGTTGTCATGTCTTATTTCGTTGCTCATTGCCTTCTTTCCATGTTTCTCTCCAAATACAATAACCTTGAGGTTTCTTACTTTGGTTTAACTTAAATTGGCTGTATCACTGGAACACTATACAGTAGTGACCATAGTACTTTTTTAACGTTTTGGAAGTATTTGAGAGACCATCAGCACAGATGTGTGAAGCGCATATTATACTTTCTGCTGCTGCAAAACTCAAACTTAGTCTTCGGCCCATGTCTATGTTTAAACAGGCTGGCATGCATGTGTGCAGTCTTTTTTGGTATTTATCTGTCCCTTGAGCGAACATTAGTAATTTGCATTTCTTGCATTCAGTTATGCTGAGTCACAGAAACTTAGTCAGCCTAATAAAGCCAGTAAGAAAACTCAGCAAACAAGACAGCTGATGATGGAAAGTCTTGTACAAAAGCATTTCACTTATTTAAAACCATAATGTTTCTGATGATTAAGACACATTAAAAGTAAAAACAAAATGTGTTTTATGCTTCAATATCCAGTGCAGTCCAACTTTATTTATATAGCACCTTTCATACAATCATGCAAAGTGAAAAAACAAAGATAAGACAAAAAAATGACGACATCCATAGACTGTATGAGTAATGGACATTGCCACGGTGACAGTTTGACGTTTTGAAGCGAGAAATTTCGGCATTTCAGCCATTAACTCTGCTTTGGAGGCAGCCTCAAGTGGCCATTAGAGGAACTGCAGTTTTTCGCATCAGCTTCATTTTTCAGCCTTCGAAGTTGTCGCTTGTTGTCGCTTGGAGGCAGTTTTAAGTAAAAGTCGAGCGAAAGGATGCCTTAAAGTTTCTTTTAAAGATGTCAGCAGATGTGGAGGAACACTGTACTACGAGTTGGGCAACAGATGCTAAATGTCGACTCCTTGTTCTTTTTTTTTGGTGAAATTCTTGGGAAGATATAACTAAACGCCGACCTCCTGCTGTTGCCTGATCCTGTTTAAATAGATCTAAAATGAGAACCATAATAGCTCGAACATTTACTCTTTTCACAACCGAAAGCTGAGTCGTCTGTCTTTCACTTTGTTACCTTATGAAAACATCCTGCACACGTGGAATTTGCTAGCGAATTTTCTTGCCGTTTTTTTGCGAACGGCTGCAGAAGATTGTAATAATCCTGTATATATGGATTTAAAATAAATACCATAATAGCCAGAACATTCATTCTTTTTGCAGGAACAGATCAGATCTCAGAAACTAAATCATGTAGATAGTTCAAATAACTCAGTGTTAATAGATAAATATATATATTTTTGTTCTACATATAAAAATCTCTTTTTATTTTGTAAAATCTGATGGCAAACCTTTTTTTCCCTTTTTAGTCACACAGTTTCACTACTTTTATCAATTATTCTATTTTATTGACTAACATAACCTTTTAGCTCAGGTTAATGCAGATGATAGGGATATGAAGTATTTGAATGTCGTCCAAAAATGACATTTCAAAAGCAAAAATCCTCGTGTTTAAAGGTTTGAGTGACTTGTCTGAGCTGAATCAACATCTGTGTTCAGTTATCACCTCAGGTGATTTTGAGGATCTCTTCATCCTGATACATTAAATCCACCTTTGTTCCTTTGCATTGACCCTTTAAGATCTCTCTAAGAGACCTGCGCTCCTGACTTGCAACATTGCAACATTTTTGTCCTCGCGTCCTTGTTTTTGTGTTTCGAAGTCAAACGCTGTGAATAATGCAGAGGCTCTGAATAGTGTTTGTTTTGGCAGAGACTATGCGAGCTGCAGCTCTGCGGGATGAAGTCACACATTGCGAGGAACATCGTAGCGGTTTTACTCACGGATGTGTTTACTCATGAATTATCACGTGCATCTCGCCCTGTTGACTCACAATGGACTACACTTCCTTGCTGATGTAATTTTCCCGCGCCAACCACCACCACCACCACCACCACCCACTCTCTGACACTTCATCGGCGGCTGCTCCCCTGCACATTTGATGACTCCCCAGATGAAATTTAGGAGGATTTTGCCCAGCCGAAGGTAATTAATTCTTCAATTAAAATGTTGTTAAACATTTTTAATGAGTAATTGGCACTGGGGAATCGGATACAAAACTATGTTTAACCAGAGACAGACAGACAACACGGATGTTTCAAAGTTGGTTTCTGCAAATCTGTTCGTTGACCCACTTTTTTTTTTTTTTCCTCCTTGCGTATTGCGCGGCGCAGAAATATAAATAAAAAATCAAAAGTGAAAGCGTCTCCTGGCACAGAGGATGTGTCCTTCATCTCAGGTGACTACTGCTTCATTTGGCTGCATCCTTTTTTTTTTTCCTCCACGCTCCCTAATTAGGGCACGAGACGGCACACAACAACCTGAGATACAGAGCTGCAGTGAAATGTAACATCACAGTGCAGGAACACCATCCACTTAACCTGATTTCACTTCCACGTGAACAAAGACGAGGACGCAGGGATGGAGCAGAGCATGTTTCATTAATCGCCGGCAAAATGACAGACAAATAAGAACACGCTTCGGTTTTAACACATCCTGGAAAGCAGACGAGTATTTCTTCCCGACACGGTGTATGAAAGGAAGGATGAAAACTCGCTTACTGTACAACCTCCCTGTTACCTGTTACTGTCCAGGTGTGGCCTGTCTCAGTTACAGGCTCCGTTTGGTTGCCATGCAACCAAGTTGTTGGCTACCTGCTGGAAATAATGTTATTTAGCTGCTTAGATCGTGCAAACAAATCTGTGTATTTGTTTTTGTCGCAGTGTTAGCTAAAGAAGACGCAAAATCACGGGGATAACATGGACAATTTTCAGGCTATTTTCTTGCTACTGCGATTTATTAAATATACCTGAGGTATTGGAACTTCCTCCATTTGGGGTATATAAAATGACTATTTCAGGAATATTGAGTATAAACTAAGTCTTTGTTTGTTATGTTTTTTGTTTTCCTGCTCTCACAGACTCATATTCACAGAGCAGGGCTTTTGCAGAGCTCCGATTGTGATTATTTAGTCACATTTTGTGACCATTTTTAAGCCATATCGCCCCGCCCAACATTGAATCAAAGTTTTCTTCACAGAATGATTTCTGATGTATTCCTAATTTGAAATTAGGATAATTTCTGGTGAAGATGAGGCCACAGGTTGGTCTCAGATCAGCCATGGTGCTCTTGTTTCCAGGCTGCTGCAGCATTTATTTTATTTAAATTTTAATTTTAGTTAATTTTATTTATTAATTTAAAGGTATGTCTTGACTTTTGTTTTTTAAACTAATTTCTTGCATATTTTGATATTTTCTTCTACCTTTTTCCCATGTTTTTGCAGCAAATCAAGGCGAGTTGCTCACATTTCAAAGGGTGAAACTAATATATTAATCTTTTAAAACCCAGTGCAACATGATTTGGCACGTTATGCCATCGTAGACTCAGACTGACACGTCGTGTTTCAGCAACTTGAATAAATCTGCCTGCCTTGACTCCGCAGTCCTCGTTAGCTTGGTGCTGTCTGCTCCTGCTCTTCTTCTGCTCATCAGTTTAAAACACAGGAGCGTCAGAGGGAGTCGTCCTCTGCTGCAGGAGGAAGTGGCGTTTTGTTGCGTATTCACGAGCTGCAACGTTAGCTAATCATGAAGCTAGTTCAGGGAGCCTCAGTTCATTACAGCTCTGCACTCTGTAGGTTCCTGGCATTGTTCTCTCAATTAGAGACTTGTAAATGTGTTGCTTGCTTAATCACCCAAAAACTGGCCCTTAGGACTTCCCCTTAATGCAACCCCATTAAGAGGGGCCATCAAAACAAAAGATCTGCCTCTAATGGCAATAATCCCTCACTTCTGTCACGCCCAAGCCAAACTTGTATCTTAAATGAGCGATGATGGATGAGAGCAGGCCTCTGTGTCAGAGAGCTTTATTACTGGTGATGGATGCGCCGGGCACGCCGCACACCAAACCCTCGACCGGGGCCCCGTCGCCGTCAGAGCCGGCCCATCCCGAGTGAGTGTCACTTAACCCGGCGTCTCTGGAAGTCAGTTGGCCGCTCGTGGCGCTGAGGGGAAACGGAGGGAGAAATAAGGGCTTATCCAAACAAGCTCATTAGCACAATTAGCGCTCGTTGCCTGCCGATGGACCCCCGGAGCGCTCCTAAACTTTGACTACACACTGCGGTGACTCGGACTTGGAGTGGCATGGCCGGGGAGGAGTGAGCAGCGAGCCAAAGGCGGCACGTTAAAGCAGCTGGTGCAACATGAACCGTGTGCACGACATTTTATTCTGAAAGCTGTTTGTAAAAGTGATGGAAAATGGTGTTTTTATTGGAATTTTTCTTTGCTTTTTCCTTGAGAACGATAACTTATCAGACTTAACCCTTTGAATCCTCAGTGATTTGACTTGATTTCTCTAAAAAAACATGGGAGGAAGGCAATGAGCAACGTAAGAAAAAATTGGCAAGAAATTTGTAAAAAGTTGCAAAAAAACCCTGAAAATCAGCAAAAAAAACCAAACAAACAAAAAATTAATTATAATAATTATGAATATTAATTTTGGATTTTTTTTCCTAGTGTTAAAAAAAAAAATCAATCTACTAAATCTAACAATGAAAGAAGATTTGACCCCAAAGAATAGCAAGAAATAAAAAAGTACAAGAAAAGTACCTGGCAATTTGTGAAAAAAACAAGAAAATGACCTAGAGGAAGTCCTTAAAAATATATAATAACTTTATAGCATACTTTTCAACATATAATTAGGATAAATAAAGAAATTACCCAAACATTTAAAGACATTTTAAAAAGTACAAGAAAATTAGTATTAAAATATATTCATTTAATAATGATATTAATTATATATATGTATATATATATATATATTTATATATATATATGTGTGTGTGTGTGTGACATAATTTTAAAAATAGATTCTTAATTATTTTAAATACATTTTTTCCCTTTTTTTAAATTCCTAGATAATTTTTCTTTCTCTTTTCCATTATAAGTTATTTTTCTTGGTCTATTGGTGGACATTGGTCTATTTTCTTTTTCCAGTGTATCTTTCCAAGTTGCTTGTTGCCTTTTTTGCATATTTTCAGAAGTTAAACCAATTTGCTCAAGTCTCAAAACTTTAAATGCTTGTGAAGGCATCTGAATGCAGCAAAGAAACACTGGGGTCAATCCAGGTTTCAAGGGGTTAAGCGGATGTTAATTTAAAGGGTGCATCAGCCCAGAGTCGTTACATTGGAGCCTTTTTTTCTGCTGCTAACTGCAGCATTTACTGAGCTCTGGACCAATTTCAAAAGTTATTATTCCTGCGAGTCACCCAGACACAAAAACATGGGAAAAGGATCCAAGTGCAAAATATTGGAGTTTCCCTTTAAGGTTGACTTCTGAAAAGCGACATTTTCACCTTTTTAGTTAATTTTTGGTGTCTTTTTGTGCATCAGTTAAACCGTAATCCTCTGTATCTTCGTTTTCTTGGACTTTTTCTGGAACATTCCCATAATTATTTCCTGCTTTTACATCAAGCAGTTTCATTTTAAGTGCACACTCGACCCCCTGCTGTGCTTTTTCCTGCCTCAACATCTTGTTTCTACCAAAACAATATTAGGAAATATTGTCTTTTGTCCAACCATGGTGCAACTTACTGTGAAATCACAAAACACATAAGCTTCATGTGCTGTATTTATTTTTAAACTGCATTTCATAATAGCCTCAGACTGATTTTATCCTCTATTATATGAGCTTATGTGTTATTTTCTCGCTGTCTGATCCCTCTCTGTGCTCTTCATGACCTTTGACCTTTGGATTTGTCAGTATAGGTTGCTCTAACCCGTCCGTCTAGGAACTGTAGCTTCCTCTGTGGTTCCACGTTCTTCGAGTCTCGGTGTAAGAGCGTCCTCTGAGGGGATCCAGTATACAATGTAAATGTTGTCCATGTGAGCATTTCTAAATACAGCCGCCGCTTTCCCTCTGCATGCTGCACGCCAAGCCGCTGCAGCCATTAAGGTGCGGCACAAAGACACATAAACCCTCTAACGTCGTATTCGTCTTAATTATATATGGAAGCCATTATATTCCCCAGACGGCGCGGTATATTTAAAGAAACCAGAGTCCTTCAAACACTTCTCCTCTCAGGGATCTCATAGTTAACAGGAGATCTGCTCTTAAGGGAGCCTCCTTTGGGTACGCAGGCGGGAAACAGCCAATCACAGCCGCAGTGCCGCCCCAACACTCGGGCTCATTACATATATTTGAAGAAGAACGTTTGCAGATGAGCGTCTCAGCAGAGAGAGGTTTCCTTTCAAGGCAGCAGAAGATAAATTCAGATTTGAAAAGCAAACAGCCTGAAAATATCAGCACTTTGAGGTGATTTTTACCTTAAAATTGTCATTCTGGAAATAAATAATCATAGTTTAAAATGCAAAGGGTCAGTCCAGTCATTTGGAAAGTCTAAAGTTTAGAAAATCAGCTTTTATGCGTCCAAGACTGTGATATCTGAAGTTGGAGGCATTATGTTTCCGGGTTGTCCATTGATAGATCTTGAACTGAGAAAATTTGGGGTTTCATAGGTCAAAGTTCAACGTCACAGTAGCCCTGCATGTGTCTCATTTTCATGATATTTAAACATCTTGGAGGAATTTCCTCAAAATTTTGCACTAACGTCCACTTTGAGTCAAGGATTTACTGATTAGACTGTGGTTGTCATAGGTTAAAGGTCAAGGTCACTGAGACCTTGTGTCCAGCTCAGTCTTGTGAATGCAATATTTTAAGAACGCCTTAAGTTTTTTCTTTTTATATATAGCACAAACAGCCACTTAGACACAACTATAAACAGACCTGAATCTGGTTGTCATAGATCAAAGGTCAAGGTTAATGTGACCTTGCATCTGTCCCATTGTCTTGAATGCAATATCTGAAGAAGGCATTTGGGTAATATCCTCAAATTTGGCACTAATGTCCTCTTGACTCAACAATGAATTGATAGGAATTTTGTTTTCAAAGGCCAAGGTCACTGTGACCTTGCATCCGTCTCCTTTTCTTGAACACAATATCTGAAGAAGGCCTTATGGGAATATTCTCAAATTTGGCACAAACACTCACTTAGACTTAAGTATGAACTGATTAGAATTTGGTTGTCATAGGTAAAAGGTCAAGGACACTGTGATCTTACATATGTGCCATTCACATGAATGTGATATTGAAAGAATACCGTCTTCAAATTTGGCACAAACATCCACTTGGGCTCACCGATGAACTAATAAATACTAGATTGTCATAAGTCAAAGGTCAAGGTCACAGTGACCTTGCATCTGCCTTGTTCTTTTGAATGTGATATTTGAACAATGTTTTGAGGAAATGTCTTCAAATTTGGCACAAACCTCCACTTTGTCTCAACAGTGAGCTGATTTGATTTAGTGGGTCAGGGTCACTGTGACCTTGTGTCCTTCTCATTCTTGTGAACACAGAACCTTAAGAGGGCCCTTAAGGGATTTTACCTAAATTTGGCACCAACGTCCACTTAGACCCAAGAATGAACTGATTAGAAATTGGGGGTCAAAGGTCACTGTGACCTCACGAAACATGTTTTTGGCCATAACGCAATAATTAATTTAAGAATTATGACAAAAATGTTTAATAGGATAAAATGAAGAAGTGATGGCATTTTATATCCAAGAGGTCAAATATCAACTTCTCTGTGACGTCATAATTTTTTGGAAAAAATGTAGTCGGATACCAAATCGGTGACACGAATCTTGAAACGGTGCTGACTGTAGAGATCTTCGGTGCTGCTTGTGGGGAAGATGTGTGTGCAGCGTGTTTTTAGAAACATGCATGTGTGCAGTGACTGCAGCCTGCCTGCTGTGCAGATGCATTCAGATGTGAGACGGTAATTCCAGTTAAATCCTTAAAAGAGCTCAGCCCTGATTTGGATTTGGTTCGAATCATTCAATTATTCATTTAAGATACTAGAAACTCACTTTTGCAGGTTCGTGCACCACAAACTCAAACTATTTTCCCTTTTCACCTTTGAGAGTTCATTCAAACGTTTGCAGGAAGACAGACACCGGAGGAAAGGTACGAAAACACTGTGCTTCCAGCAGGAAGTGCCTCCACACCTCAGACTGTAATTAAAGGCGTCGCGGAGCGGGGGGCTTTTCAGCCGCATTAGCAAGCGTTTCCAGTGACAGGTAATAAAGCACATCGGTTAATTGCAAATGAATGCACACACCCCCGTTCCATTAGGCATAAATAATTTGGCCACTTGGGTATGTGCCTCCCAAATTACTTATTCTTTTTGTGTCTCAAATTACCTATTCTTTCTGATGTTGCCTTTAGTTGATTAGCGAGCTGTGCGCGACTAGCCATTGGCTTTTTCCAGGTTTTTTAGCCCGTTTCCATTTTTCATAAGGTGAAGGAGCGCTCACATCGGGCTGCTGTGGATTTGTTGTTGTGCTTTTGTTTGTGCACACGAGCCGGGGCGAGACACGGAAGATAATTTATGCAGTTATTCCAAACTTTAGCATATTTCGGTGTGTCTCTGTACGGGCTTTTTCCCACTCACACCTTTTGCTCGGGGACGTCGGATGAATATTAAATAACGTTGCAGTGGCCTTATTGCTTTGTTTTCATCTGGTGCACACATATAGCCACGACATATAAAGTACAATTTTTTACATTCATGAAAGATTTATTTCCCTCGCATGTCTCCGGTATACATAAACACATCCCAGACAAAGGGCTACTTGTTACTGCTGGCTCCTTGCTGTTGATTGCGTGTGATCCTGGTCGATCTCAGAGTTAAAGTTTCTCCTTCTCTTGATCTCATTAGAAGTTGTTTTCCGTCTGAGTGTGAACCAAAAGACCTGTAAATGTAGAGCAAGATGGCTTTCCTCATACATGCATATTATCATGTAAATCCCCTATGACATAATCAATTTTTAATTTCAAACAGCCCTATTTTTTGAAATCCAGAGGAATTTTCTGAGTGTTTCTTTCCTCACATGTACATAAATGACTTGTTTAATGAGTTTCATTTTCAAAACTCTCTTCCCCCCTTTTTTTTTTGTCTGCAGGCGCTCTTCGTGCAGATTTCATGTTGCGTTAGAGCAATAGAAGATATGAGTTTTGTCCCTTTTTTGATTTTTTATCACTTGATTTCACAATGTGCAAATAGCTTTGGGTGACCTGCAGGCATGGCAGGGGATTGTGACGGCTGGGAGATGCTCGTCCAGGCTGCATGACAGCAATGTGCATGGTTGTTATTCAGAGATGTTAGCTGTCTCCTCGATACTTTTATATAATGTGGACGTTTTGTTCTTTTACATTTTGCACCTCGCAGCGGGGAGTCAGATCAGGCGATGCTTTTGTTTTGATATCCATTGTTTGATTGTTGAGATTTAGGACGAGTGCACATCAGCGTCTTTGTTAACCTCTGCGAATTAAAGCCACCCTCCTCTGCGTGGATTTACAGAGATGTATCTTCACAGAAATGAGCCGCCTGAGGTGGAACATAAGCAAAAAGCATCTTTTATAACAAATAATCTGGAGAAAAACTTCCTGCAGTTCACTGTATCCCAAAAACAGATTCATGTTTATCAGATGAAACAAATTTTCTTATTAGCAAAGATATTGAATTTGATGTTCAGGATATTCAGTAAGTGGGCAGAACCAGCCTTTCATTAAGTTGCTCGGGGAAAAAAGCTTAAATTTGGTTTGCTTTTTGTGTCATTCACATTGTTCAAAGTGGAATTTCCAAAATACAGCAACAGTCTCAGGTCATTTCAGTGCGATCATGTCATACGAGGTGGAAATTAGAGATGTAAAAGATTTCCATGTGTACAGCCTGCAAGTGTTCACATCCTCCGTGTGCTGGGTCGGGTACTGAACTTGATACTTTTAACCCTTTGAAACCTGGGTGGATTTTCAGGGGTTTTTTGTGCTGCGTTCAGACGCCTTTTTACAAGAATTTTACCTTTGAAATGGAGCAAAACGGTTTCGTTCTTTTTCAAAAATTAGTGAGAAATTGGAAAGGTGACAAGAAAGCAACCTGAAAATTAACATTAAAAAAGGAGAGAGAGAGGGAGAAATATTACAAATTATAATAAAACAGGAAAACATTTTCCAGAAACTATATTTCTGTTTGTTAGAATTATATATTCAAAATATGTTGTTTTTAGACAATTTTCCTTTTTTTAAATTTTTATGTATTTTTTCAATACTAATTCTTACTAGTTCCATCTTTGTTTTGTTTTTTTACTTCCCTTTTTTTCAGGGAATTTGTCTTTTTTTTATTTTATTTTTTTTACTAAAGAAAGCAAGATTTGGGCGTTTTCTGGTGGTGCTCATTATGTTGCCAATGCGATGAGGATGTCACTATTTAAATGTGCAAGGAAAAGAAAAGCTAACCAAGAAAAACTATCTTTTATTTTTATTTTTTATTTTTTGCAAATCACACATCTCTACTTCCTCTGAGACATACCCGAAATTGTTCTCACGCTAAGCCCCGGGGACAGACTGCCAGGCTGGAGGATGTAGGGAAGGATTTGGGAGGGTAGAAGGAGGAGTTTTATTTTGTATGGCTTTTAAAAATATTTTGTATAAATAATTTATTTTTAAATAATAATGTTGAAATTTAGGAATTCAGACTTATGTTTTTTTTACCACTGTAGTTATTATTTTTTTTAAATATTATTTTTATATATTTATTTATATATATGCCTATTATTGTTTTTTATCAGAGAGAAAGTTAAGTACCAAAAAAAAGTACCGTTGGGTAATGGTAAAGAATTCCAAGTACATTTAGGTGGTGATTTTAATATATTTTATTTATTTATTTATTCAAGTATTTAATTGATCATTTTAGTAACTCCGTGTAATAAACCACAGCTATATTTTGTCCTGATTGGCCCTTCTTCTTAAAATAGTCTGAAATCTCTCCAGTCAGGTCTCTGCTCACCTCGTTTTGGTGAGCAGTTTTCCATTATTGTGAAAACTTTGTCGTAACTTTTTAATCTATTTAAATTTTAAACTTCATTTGCAAAAACATGCATTTTTTTCTAATATGTTGAGCAGAGGAGATTTGACAATCAGGATTTTTTTTTAGGAAATATCATCAAAGTGAAGCCCTCTATGCAGATTAAATTTAATTCCCCCCTAAAAATGCAGCGAGACTTTCACCAGTCAAACTCCCAGAAGGAGGTGTGATGGTGACCAGACCCCCCTCCTGTCCTCTCCCTCGCCCCCCGCCGAGCGAGCCCGCATGTCGTCCCCAGGTTGCGACAGCCCTAATTAAAATGTCCTTCCTCATTATCATCGATTGCCCCGCGCATTTTGGAAAACAACTGCAGTGCTGAGCTCTGGCAGCGGCGGCGACGGCGGCCAAATATAGACATGTGACACTGGTCTTTAGCCCCGTCAGATGGTCCCGGTCCGACATGAGAGCGAGAAAAGTGGGGCAGCAGCCGAGTCTCCCCAGCGGACGCTGGACCACAGCTCACACACACACGCACACTGAGACACACACACAAGACCGCAGATGGCCGGTGCCCCATTCCAGGGTTCATCAGCCACACCAAGAAAAAAAACACACACAAGAAAAACAAACTTCCCGTCATTAATGGTATGATTTATTCATTAACAAGTGTGTGTTGTGAGGAAAGTTTCTCATTTATACAATCAGTAACGAGATTTCTAAGAACCTTACTGGACTCCAGTAAAACACCTTCAATTATTAATAATGTAGAGATGCTCCATCGAAATTAGAATATTTTTAAAAAATGACGTCTACGACTCAGTTTTAATTTTCAGATTTGTAGGAAAGGATCATATCGACAGTAGTCATAGGTTAGGGTTGAGGCATGGGGGTTAGGTGTTGATGGAAATACAGACTCGGGGTGGATGCACTGATTTTAGCACCTGCTTTCATTGGCCTCCATGCTGCTTTCTTCTGTTTACTAATACTGTTTTTAGGCCTGTCTATGATGCCGAACGTGACACACCAGAAAAAAGAAAAAAATGCATACTTGTCTACTGCTGGCAGATAGAAATAAGTATTCAATAGTATTCATATAAGTAATCAACTATTATTAACTTTTTTCCCTGCATTTAAGAACCTGCATAAACTTGCAAATTGGTCTGACTTCTTTGAAAAAAATTTTGAAAATTTAAAAAGTTGGGGGAAAAGGCAATGAGCAACTAGACAAGAAATGCTCCACAAATTGCAAGAATGTAGTAGAATTAGAAAATTATCTGTTATTAAAACTACGAAAAAATGTCTGGAAAACTATACTTTTAATTATCAAAGGTATATTTAAAATTCAATCAGATTTGTCATAATTGCCATTTTTTCTCAGGTCATTATTTGTTTCTTTGTTTGTTTTATTTTGGTTTGGTTTGGTTAGGATTTTCTTGCTAATTTGTCGCTAATTTTCTTGTACTTTTAACTAATTTCTTGCTAATTTCTAAGTCATGGCCTTCTCTTAATGTTTTTGAAAGAAATGAAGCCTATTCATCCAGGTTTCAAAGATTTAACTTAAACCTTTTAAATTCAACTTTTTCTCGCTCAAGGAAGACTGATGAGGCTTAATTCCCTTGTTTACTCATCATAAAACACGCGTCATTCAGACTCAACAGAAACAAAACAAAACTCATCCAAACCGTATTTGTTACTCTTGTTAGTAGTGTAGTTATTGACTCCACTGTTAAAACAATCGCCAGCTCCGGTTTGGTTCAAATTAATCATTAATTCACAGAGTTAGTTATTCACCCCGGTCTCTCTCTGCTGGCCGCCGGCTGTTTACAGTCCTTTAACTTCTCCCTCCAGCACTAGGTGTCACCAGTTGCGGCCAGAGACTGAACTCTGGTGGTGCCTGCTGTGCACTACATACAATAACTTTTCTCTCTGAGAAATTCCTGTGTATTGTGATCCGTCCTCCACCCCAACAAGCCTCCGTATTGGACTGCTCAGGTCCAATAATTGGCCGTTTGATCACAACCCTCCAAAACACGTTGGCTACGAATTACTGGCTGATTATTATGTGAGATATGTATGAATTTTGGTGCTTTATTTAATCATAGGAAACCATACATACGATCTATAGAACAGCCTGATTTTGATGGGAGAAGGGTATAAGGTAGGCAAATGTAAACATGGTATCCCATTGCTTTATTCATGTCCAATAAATAACATAAACAGTAAACACAGGCGGTGAAGTTGTGGCCGTTAAACCAAAACAACGAGCTGAAAGCCACTAAAATGCCCCATAGTGCTGCAGAAAACTGCAGAATTAGATCTCAGTCCGTTAAAATCTACATGTGAAACCTTTCGAATTAAAATCATTTGAGCCATTGTTCATGTGAAACGGAAAAAAAGAACAAGTGCAGCTTTATTACTCGTTGAGTTACAGTGGCCTGCAATTGACCTAAACATGAAAGTCACGCTTTTAATGTATCGAAAGAAGGAAAAAGGCTCAGAACTGCAACATGTTGCCATCAATCATTCATCAGCCAATGTGGGCACTGAAACACGTCAGCCAATAAATGATTCATGGGAACATATTGCCTTCCATGAACCTTTTTTCCCTCATTTTACATATTATTTCTGGGAGCCTTTACGCCCTATAGGGAGGCAAAGAACTCGCTCGCCGCCCCTTTAAATACCGGCGTGCATTTTTATCGCCGAGGCTTCGGGCTTTACCCGCTTGACGGACAGATGGACGGACGAATGGACAGACTGAGTCAGGCAGACAGACACACAGGCATGTCAGAGGAGGCACGTTGCCGGCTGGCGAGGCAGGAGAGAGGGAGCATCTGCCGGCGGGTTTGAGGAGCAGCCATGGCTTCTGTGAATCAGGAGCTCCCCTGACGCCGGTGGCGGGCCAAGAAGGGCCGCGGCGGTGCCAACGGGTCAGGGGAATCACAAATGGTTCAAAATATCATCACCTAAAAGGGTCGGACATATCGAAACCTTAACACGTAGCTACAACAACACCTGCATCGGAAATTTAGCCCAAAGTTAGAGCTTCTGTTGGCGTCTGTAGCCATTGTGGGTAATAGTGGTCCTGTTAAATATTTCCTCTTCTACCATTTATTCAGAACAAAGTAGAATTAAATGCAAAATGCTGAAAAGCAGAAAAGTACTTAAGTATTTCATCATACCCAGTGGATGTGGGGTTTTAACCCTTTGAAACCTGAACAAAGTGGCTTGATTTCTTTCAAAAACACTGAAATTGAACTAAAACTGAACTAAATGAGAAATGACCCAAAAATTGGCAAGAAAAAAAGGAAAAGAAAATGACCTGAAAATAAGCAAAAAGCATCAACAAGAAAACAGCAAAAATTAAATGAAAATGACCTAAAGATAACAGAAAGCATGGTATTAACCCTTTGAAACCTGGATCGACATTACTTTTCTTGTGCTACGTTACCGTTCACAGGTATTCAAACCTTGAGCGAGTTGGTTTCGATTTCTCCTTCGAAAAACATGGGGAGAAAAGGTCAAAGACCAGTAGATTTAATAAATGCATTTTTAAAAAGACGGGAATGACCACTATCATTGTTATTTTTAATTTTCAAGTCGTTTCCTTGTTTTTTTAAAAATTTGTTTTGACCTATTTTTCCTTTTCTTTTACTTTTTTTAATTAATTTTCTTGGTAATTTTGAAAAACTTTTTTGAAGATCTTGTTTTTTTTTGCATATTTAATAAATTATTTTTAAAAAGCAAGGAAAATGTAGAGAAAATAATCACTATCACTATGTTGCACTTTGTTGGTTTTTTACCTTTCTTTTCTTTTGTTTTCATTAATTTTGGGGTAATTTTGAAAACCATTTTAGGAGTTGATTGCTAATTTTTGGGTCATTTACTTTTAAGTTGTTTATTGCGTTCTTCCCATGTTTTTGAAAGAAAGTTTCAGAGGGTTAAAGCATGCAATAATAGAAACTCCGTGTTAAAACTACAAGTGCATAGTTTTAAACAACAAACTAGGCGCCAGAAAGTGAGTTTTCAAAGCCAGAAATTCCATCAGGTGAACTTTAAGCCATCGCTATGGATGAATGACCTCACGAAGCTCCGACAGATGAAATTCTGCTCATTTCGTTCCTTTTTAAAAAGTATTTCCTATTGCCCCTTTTAACAGGAGAGATTAAAAAAAGAAGCCTTTAAGGGCAGAGTGCAGCACAACAGTCACACACGTCCGAATTCCCCAAACCCGATTGCCAGAGCTCGCCCGAGTGCTTCTCCTCCCTCCTGCTGGTTATCTACGGAGAGCCACAGAAACGGGAGCGGGGGGGGCTTACCAAACACAGCCGCGGCCCATTTGACCACAGGGGAGGCCTGTCAATGGCCCAGATAGTTCTGGTAATTTCTCAGCGTTGACTCTGCTGCGGCTGCTGTGTTTTACATATTCAGAGAGGGAATGGAGTATGGGGGGGGGGCTTTCTTTGTCCTGGTGTGTGTGTGTGTGTGTGTGTGCTGGATCGCCGGGGCAGGGGCCGCGCTCTCCTCCGCGAATACGCCTTGAAGTCGAAAAAAGGCGTAAGGTATATTTGAAATACTGAGGAGTGGGGGGGGAAGAGAAGTAAACAGGATTAGCGTTATCAGGCGCACTTGCAAGGGCACACAAACTGTATATATTTGAGGGTGCAAACACACACACACTCAAGGATTTGCAAATGCAACATGAATAAGTAAAGCAATAAAGCATTCTCTTGATACGCCGGCCTCCGTCGGAGAAATATTACTCCTCTCGGACCGCGTGGGCAAATAAGTGTTTTTCTTAATCTAAGTAGTCAAGCATGATTCTGAATGGAATGATAATTGACCCAAATGCTCCTCTTCTGTGCAGGCGGTGACAGCGACTCATGGCTCATCATGCGGCGAACACGAGGGAGGCGCTTCAATTGCAACCAAACAGGCGATCAGTTAAAATAAAAAAGCGCGCTCGCCACTCAAAACGTCAAGAAAATGAGCGTCCCACCCTCCCCCCCGCGGCGCGCTGAAGAATGAACGTGATTTCCTGAAACTTGTTTCTGCGTGTTTTCTGAATATCACATATCAGAGTTATGTTGAACCCACAACCTCTCCTCCTCCTCCCCCCCGACACACAATCCGAGCGGCGGATGGTGCTAATTTCCAAAACATCATCTCCTCCACGCCGAGTTCAGGAAGTTGATTTATAGACGGTGCTCGTGGAGTTAATTGCAGTGCGCGACACCAATCAGTCTTTGGGGAGTTTTCTAAGGCGAGCGGGCGGATTAAATCGACACCCAGCACAAACAAACAAACAAACATATTCATATCTCCCGTATTTATTTATCAATGTTTTAGATTGCCTCCGAGATTGCACTCTTTTTTTTTTTTTTTTTTTTACCCGTCGAAGATTCAATAAGTTGACAGAAACATTGTCAGCGCCGGGGTGTCGCTTTATATCGGCGCCACCAACAAATCAGTCTTTGGAAAAATGGAAATGTATGTGTTAAGCACGCCCAAGTGATGCACCCCTCCCCTTGTTGCATCCACGAAGAGTCGCTCCTCCAACGAAAATGATCATGGTTGTGTTCGGAAGCATTCATCTTGATTATAGAGACAGAAATGCTTTGATAATGATCTGCGGGAGACGGTCGTCAGAAGTTTGTCAAAAAGCACTAAATGTCAAATCCCCGGCGGTGGTATCTAACTATCTGGTGGTGTGACACAGCCTGTCACGCACACACACACACACACACACACACACACATTTGCACACCTCCCCTCCCCGGATTTGGCCAATGAGACGTACGCCTCTTCTTGCCTCCTTACTGTATTGCAGCGAGAGAGAGCTGGAGTGGAGAGCACGCAGCTGCAGAGCCACAACAGCAGCAGAGGCGGCGTGTTTGTGTGTGAGGTCGTCTGGCAGAACACGTATGTTCAGGGACACAAAAACACTGCGGGAAAATGGAAACGGGATTCGGCGCATTTGTTGCAAAGCTGTCAGAGCTGTTTGTGTGTTAAGTGGTTCCGTTTGTTAAATGGGTTTCCGTCAGAGCGAGGAGAGAAACGTTTCGTTCTCGAAAACAATCAATCACTTACGGATTGATTTTGAGCTCTGAGACGGATTTCGGTAAAACGTTTGATGTCAAACAGTGGAGTGGACATTTTAACCCTTTGACCTCTAGCAAATTGCTTTAATTTCTTTCCAAAATGTGGAAAGGGCAGAAATAAACCTGGCAAAAACTGTGCAGCAAATTGCAAGAAATTAATAGATTTGGGGAATTATGTTTTAAAAACGTAAAAAAAAATGTGTCCAAAAAGCAATATTTATAATAATGACGGTTATAGAATAATAATAAAAAATAATGATTATTTCTAAGCACTTTTTCCCTTCCTTTATTTCTTTTTTTTTCTTGAGTTGCTGCCTTCTTTTTTTTTTTTTCTTTTTTTTTTTTTAAGAAATCAAGCCAATTTTCTTGGCTTTTGGAAAACAGTGAGTCTTTTAAGTAAAATATTGATATTGGTCCAATAGTTCAAGAAACTCAAGCAGCCAGAAGTTAGAAAAGGTTGTAAACAAGCAAAAAATTCAGCCTGATCAAACCAGGGGGTCCCAAACTTGGGCTCTGGACCAATCAAGGTCACAAAATAAATCTGAAAGGTCAAAAAACAGAAAGATGACATCAGTGTTTGCAAAACTTTTTACCAGACAGATAATTGGTAATTTTCACCATGACAAACCTAAACGGAAAAGCTTTTAATAGAAGAACTGTAAGTTCAAAATGCATGTTTGAGGTTTTATTTGAAAGGTAACATCTTCTAGTTTCTGAAAATATGATTGTTTGACCTGCTGCAAAAATAAATGTAAAATATATTATTTTAAACATGACTTGATTCAGAAGAGCTTTTTCTATTTTTCTATGCCTCCATGCTAGCAGTAAGCGTGCCTTGAGGCATTTTGTTTTCGATTTTTCCATCCATTTTTCTGTCCGTGCATACGTCAGTCCATCCGACATCTTGTGGAAATCTCTTAAGATTTTGCACAAAAGTCCACCTGAACACTAAGATTTTTTTGGTCAAAGATCACTGTGACTTGTGTCTCATTCTGGTGAACGCAATATTTTGAGGGCAACTCGAGGGAATTTCTTCAAATTTGGCACAAATTTGAACTCAGCTCGTTGGCAGGAAGATAGATCAGACTTTTTAAAAATCAGAATTGGTCAAGAAAATTGCAATCAAGCTGTTTCTCATCTTCCATCATTTGTGTCTTTGAATTATTCATCTTAAACATCTTTATTAACGTATTTTATGTTTTTATAAAATGTGTGAATGAAAGTGAATTCATGACCGTTATTATCGATCTTTTACACGCTAACCTTTCTGTTTGTTGTCTCTTATTTTCATGTTTAGGTCGTGTGATGATAACGAGCCATCTTCATTAAAAGTGGGCAAACTCCAGCTGCTGATGAAAACCACGAGATGTGACTGAAAGCTCCGGAAAAAAGCCAGTAAGTGGACCTTGAGTTTTCTCTTCCTGAATTGTGTCCAAACAAAAAAAAGGTTCATATGCTGTCCAATTAACCCTTTGAAACCTGAGTTTCCTATTTTATTTATTTATCATTTGTTAAAAAAAATGAAAATAAAAAAAAGGAAAAAGGCACTGAGAAACTGAAAAAGCAATGACCAAAAAGTTAGCAAAATATTATAGAAAGAAAAAAAAGTTGAAAAAAACCCTCAAAGACATTTAAGGAAATAAACTGAAAAACAAAAGTTTAAGACGTCAAGTAAATCACTTATAAACTCTTACTAATCCTGTTTTGGGTACACGGTAGACGAAACATTGAGTGAAATAATGAAAGCTCTGTTTTTTTAAATTTAACTGACCTTCATTCAGTTTATTGAAAGGGTTATCCCATAATTGAAAACTAAAAATAGATAACTTATTTAACTTTTGGGGGGTGTCTTGATTAATTCCAAAGACAAAGAAAATTTGAAATCCTAATAGTCAATAAGATGTAAAACCTTAGGTTTCTACACGCAGACGGACCGGAGAGCTGCAGAAAAGGTGACCGAGTGTGCAGGTTTCTGTATTTCTACATCCAGAGTCCATCGTGCGCTGAAATACAACTCAATCAGCTTTTGTCTGCCTACAGAATCACTCCGTCACACGCCGCGCGGCAGCTTTATAATTTAAATGTTAATGACATCACAGGTTTCACTCCTCCAGCCTGTAGCTGCAGGAAGACTCGATCTCGCTCACAGACGCCGACTGGCAGGTACTAAACGGTAAACGAGTGGAATTCCTCTTTAAAATGCTAATGAGGGCTGAAATCTGCGTGTGAATGCACTTCACAGCCAGGAGGCCACTGTATATGCATGAGCGCTTGTGTATGTATTTGCAGCGTCTAAATGAACTGCCAGCTTTCAATCCGATTACGCGATGTGACCTTTTTAAAGCAGCTGACATAATATACAGGACTTAGTTCATTATTGGGCAACTCTGAGGCTTTTATTTTGACAAGTGAGATGGCAAGAAAGCGTTTATTATTATAAAAATTGCACTTTGTAGTCGATTTCAGGCCCTTTTTGACAATCCTTTCCATCAGTTTCTTACAAATCTATAATACGAGTTTTCCGCCGGCCGCCCTCCCCTCGTGCTGGTTTCGTCTCCGCATATGGCCGGAGCGGGCGCCGCCCGCAGCTCTCCACCACCGCTGACAGCCTCCCCGTCTTCCCAGAGAGCAGGCAAACATCTTGAGCGGGTACAAACGTGGACCGACCCTCCCTTTGGCTGACGTCCAAACTCCGTCTCGCGTCTTCTGGGAGAACAAGAGGAGAAATGGAACAACTGGTTTTAATGAAACAATTACAAGACACTAATTATTATGTTAATGTTTTGCTACTATCATCAGCCACCGCTAACAGCCTCCTGCACCTAGAGGTTCAGAGCCTGCCGCGCGTGTGCTCGTGTGTGTGCTTTCTTTTCAGCTAGGTGGGGAAGATGGACGTTTTTCAATAGGCGGCCGTGTGTACGGCAGGAGTGTGTTGAAATGTAAAAAGGGCCACAAAGCGCCGGCTGTTGTCATTGAATGTCAGGTACATTAATTCCCATAATGCTCAGTGCAAATAAATTAGCAGCAGGGTTGCCAGTGATTCAAAGCCATCAGTTTTAGGTGTGTGTGTGTGTGTGGGAGAGAGGAGGGGGGGGGGGGGGCTCAGGAGACAGGCCTGGAGGCGAGAACACACACATGAAGCACAAAACACACACAAATAAACACATGCATCATGCAGACGCATGAATACACACATGTAAACACATGCATCACAGGCCTGCTCTGCCTCCACACACACACACACACACACGATAGCAGCAGTGTGCAGTGGAGGCCATTGTTACAGCAGTTGTACATGTGTCCTGCATTAAAGGATAATTCCACTGTCCTGCGTCTCGTGGAAGCACCAGGTACGACGGCGCTCTGTAAACACACAAATAACAGACGCAGCTAAATTACTGCGACTGCAGCGCGTTTTACAACCTGACTAGATGCATCTCTCCCCACAAACATTCGGCTTTTGTCGGTAGCGTAACTGAGAAAAGGAGTTTTTTTCTTTGACAAAATGACAATGTTATCGCGATACTATATAATCACATTATGATATTATCACGATAGAATATTATCGCGATACAATATAATCACTATACTGTATTATGATACAGAATTATCACAACAGGATATTATCACAATATGATATAACTGCAACACAATATTATCACATTCACTTCAATCACGATGTAATGTTATTGTGATTTTGAACTAGTCCGATACACTGATTTACGCAATAATATATATTGCAATATCTTGCTATTATTGCCTTTTTTCAGCTGCACATTAAAAGAAAAACCTTTGATTTATCTCGCTTTAGTCATTTTTATTGCATCAAAATGTATCGACTGAACAAGCAAATTTTTAAAAAATTATTCTAGTAGGCTACCAAAATTTGTATTTGGGATTATATAATATCTATAAAAATAAAAATAAATACTTGGCGTCCATGTAACAATTCAATATTGTCACACAAAAATATTGCAATACTATGCTGTTTTGATACCCCCCCCCCCTTTAATCAAGTGATACAGAGGAATCAGTAACAATTTTGGTAATCATTATATCACATGGCAAAAACAGGGAACTGTTTCTACCTTTTTAAATATGAATGTTTGTTTTCTTTCTGAGTTTAAGTCCATTTTATATTGAACGTTTGTGCTAAAGTAGATAAAATAGACATTAGGTTATTATTAAGCTTTTCAGTCAAGTACAATAAAAACATGAAATAATCCCCTAAATAGCTCTCAATATCAAACAAAAGTCACTTAATAAGTTAATAATTTATATTAATTATGTGTGACTAAAAGAAAATAAAAGTAGTTTCTAACATTTGGTGTTTTCTGTCAAATAAATACACTCAGAGTGACCGAACACTGGCTTTTTTTACCTGCAGTTCCTCACATACAGAGTAAATACATCATGACATGTCAACTTATTTAGAGCACGTTGTCTTGAAAAGTTTGCATCTGGATCGGGGTGATTCAGTGCAGCGTTGCTTTGAAAAAGTGGCACTAAAGTAAAATGAACGAGCTGATCTTTGATTGCAAAACATGAGATTTGCAAATCGGGATAATTCTGAAGCAGATTAAACCAAAAATATCTGCAGCAGCAAGTATGCGAATGTTATTTTTGCAGGTTGGGTGAATTGACTCTTGACTTTGATCGCAGGCTGTTTGTTGTTGTTGCCGCGCTCTCGGCCAGGTCTCTTTGGAAAAGCCGTGTTTTTTATTCTCAGTGGGAGTACCTGGCTGAATGATGGGTCAATGAACGGAGGAACAATGTCCCAGACTGTCTGCCATAAGTCAGTGAAAGAGGTGATTCATGAACAGTGGGCACTAGGTCTTGGCTCGGACTCTTTGATTGAAACCTGTTTAGCAACAACTGCTAATTTCATTACATGGTGTCAGCGCACACTGAGCGGCTCCTAAAGGGCCCGCTTTGAACTCTCGGGGCCCAAACAATGACACGGGGCAGTCAGGGGGCCTGATGGGAGTGTGACGGGTCGAAAAACAAAACCTCTCCCCCCACTCAAAAAAACGGGACGGAGGTTTTTCATAATGCTGAAGTCTGTCAAATATTTTGATATGTCCCACACACCATGGTGCAGCTCCTCCTGGGCTTTTTGCCTTTCAGCGGGGAAACAATTGACTTTCTTCACGATCAAGTCGTTCGCCTCCCCGCCTCCAGGCAAAACCTTTCATGAGGAGCCATGGCTTGCCGTTGCAGCTGTTCCGCTGGGGTTCTTCCCATGGACACCGGGGATAAAAACTCTTTGAGGAAGCCACTTCAGTTGTGTGGCCTTGCAGGTTTCTCTTTTTTTCCCCCTCGCTCATCCAAAACTTGGCTCGCAAGAAACTTTTTGCTGTTTTTTTTTTCTTTTTTGGACTGGGTTTGATCTTTTCTTTTTGTCTTTGTTGGTGATGATGATTAACCAGCGCAATGATTACTTCAGTCAGCTCGTCATCCTTATGCGCTCAGAATCAGGGTAGACTTTGCAGAGATGCAGCCGTGCAAAAATTAAGCAGTTTCAAACCTGATTTTCCTCAAATAAGAGTGAAAATCTACCAGTGGGGTGAAATATTTTCACTTTCTCACTTCTGTATCATATTTGATACATAAATTCATCATCAAAAAGGTAATTATTTACCCAAATCACCTTCCGTATCCACTATGGCACATTTTGACTGCCCTCTAGTGGATCAGCAGTGCAATGCAGGAAGTATCGGACTCTCCCAAATTCAAGATGGCTACATTGTGATTCATATGACTTACCAAGCATTTTACTCATCTTTTGATGAAGGTATGGAAGAATATAAATGTAAATTTTCAGTATTTTCAATCAATATTTGCTGGATTTAATTAGGGGTCGTAATAATTGGCTATTTTTTTTTTAGCAAATTTTGCTATCTGAACATTTGTTTGAATTTTGGACAGCATATGATAAGGTGCCCGTTGGAAAAAAAGATGTGCGAATTTAAGTAATTCTCTTGATTTGTGATCATGTCAGGATACGGTGCAAATGCTGGGGTCAGCTTAAATTGGGGAGTTATTGCAAATGTATGTCCAGCATCATTCAGAATGAAATATTAGACATTTTGGCACATGCAGTCTGAAGAAAAATTCGGTAGCTAAGTAAAATTTGACAATAATAATTGGTAAAATTTGGTGAGAAACAAAAACATAAGCACAACTAAAAGGTGAAAATACAACAGATTTATATTTAACAATATGCCTAAGTGCATTGATGGAGTCAATACAGAAGTCAATAAATATATTCAATAAATTCAATTTAAAATTCATTTTCTTGCCTCTAAAAAAAATCTGTTCCAATTTTTTTTTTTTAAATTGACATAAAAGAAGAATTTACTAAACACAAAACAAAGAAAAAAATCTTGCATATTAAAATAATATGTATATAATAATAATAATAATAATAATAATAATGTAAAAAAATATGTAATAATGTAATAAAAAAAAAACAGAGTTAAGTTTCAAAAAAAGGACACAAAAAGTTGCAAGACCAAAATATAAATTAAGAGACTCGGTGAGATGGATATTTCCTGCAGTGTGCAGTTTGCAGCGAGCGAACATCCTCTCTAACAGAGAAAGAGCTGCAGACTTCCAGAACATGCACCATGAAGGTAACTTTGCAAAGTTCACTGCGGATAGAGGAGGCATATGAATATTCATGAAAAATTACCCCGAGCTCGCTGTGGCTGATAGCGGGCCCTTTTCTGCCGCGGTATTAGGCCTGTAAAAGAGATGAAAGGCTTGTGAACCATCCCCACTTCCTTGGCCTTATACTGGGACACAATGGCCAACCAGCCGCTCAATTAGTCTGCCATCTTAGACTGACTGTTTGACAGGTCTAGCTAATTGTTAATCCCGCCATAACTGTTGCTCAGAGTAATTAATCATGTAACAAAAGGGCTCTCAGTGAGGCAACCCCACCACTGCCGATGTGTGTCAAACCAGGAGGCGAGAGCTGAGAGGGAGAACGCGGCAGTAAAGGTTGTCCAATTTACAGCTGAGGTTGATCAACAAATATTTAATCTTCATTTGCGGCACCTTTTGCAGCGGCGAGTTGTTTTTCCCGGATGTAAACAAGTGCGTGAGATCTCCTGGCTTATGTAAATGCGCCGCCGTGTGAGTCCCACAGGAGCGGGTTGCAGGGGTCAAGGACCATTCATCATGAGATGGAGTGTCATTTTCTCCACTTCATACGCAGGCAGCTGTTTAAGAGGAGCAAGAGAAAAGGAGGTATTCTTTGAGGGGCGAAAGAAAAGGCAGAGCCAGGCACAATCCCGGCTTCAGAGGAGGAGATGGCGGGGAGGTGGAGGGTGAATAGGAACACAAGGTGCCACTGTGTCAGAATTCAAATGTGAGCACAACCGGTGATGTCATTCACCTCCCCAACCCCACCTCGAGTCATAAGACGAACCGCATTCCTGGGAACGGGAAACGGACACAAAGAGCCACCGTGTTTTGCAGCTTTGCGATACTGACTCATTCCGCTGTGACCCATAAGTGATTTTTTTCTTCCCCTCGGTGTGTCCAAATGATGATTAATATCTGTTTTCTATCTCTGTGCCGAATGGTCGCAGCGGCAAACAAGAGCACCTCTTGTTCGGATGAAAAAGGAATCCAAGGCTCCCAGGCTATGGGATCTCATAAAGGGCAAATTGGATAATTTGAGGGAAAATAGACAAAGGTCATATCTCATCTCCATCTTTTTTTCCATTGGAGATTTAAAGATATTCATGCATGAGAGTGTAGAATGTGCTCAGAGCTTTCCCAGGCGCCAACAGCTCGTAAGGTGTTTTTCTTGATGCTTCTTTACAATAAAGGAAAAAGGCGTCTGGTCTGATAGCTCACCTCATCAACTATCTCCTCTTGAACGTCTTCAAAATTCTCCAACACTCCACCAAGCATCATTTTCCCTCTGCGAGTGCTAATCAGCCGAACGCCACAAGCATCCGAACAGCGCCGTTTTATCGCAGCGCCAAAAAGGAGGAAAACCTGATGATTTGAGCAACAAAACAAAAGCCTCCGGGGAGCCGCTGGCTGTCCCGCCGGTCGACCCACCTCCACCACCACGGCGCAGGACCAAAGCACAATACCACACACAAAAAACCTGCAGACAATAAACAGAAACAGTAGGAATCCTTCCCTAATTTGACTTGCTCCACAGGTGGTCGCCAGCTGCTTGCGAACAGGTTATTGGGGGCCCCAACGGAGGAGAGGGGGATTTTCATTTTAAGTGGAACAATAGGCTCAGGTCCCAAAAAACCAGGAGGTCGTTTCTTTCTCTTCTTTTTTTAATTTTTTTTTTTTATTTGGCAGTGCCTGGAGGTAAGTCGCAGCTCCACGGCAGCAGACAGTGAGGTCTTTTGTCCCTGCGTCCGCGCACCAAGATGGGGGCTATCAGAAATTCCCCCTGTCTTAGTTCACATGATTCAATGAGAGCCCTGTGTGTCAGTCTGAGGGCTGTTCTTTTCTTGTCTATTCATGTCGTACACCGACGGGAAAGACCCGGCTTACGAATGGAGGCCTGCTTTTACTCACCCAACGAGACCACAAACTGCAGAATTCATTTAACTCATAATTACATGGCTCCTCGGACTGAACGGCGCTTCAGTCAAGACAGAATGTTTGAAGGGTCATCCTCTTAAAAGCCTTTAAATCCTTTAAATTTATCACCATACCTTAGCAAATCTTCTCTTCCAGATTAGTTATATTACTTTAACAGATCTAGATAAAGACATAAAAACAGTCTTTTGTCTTCGGGCTCTTGCTGAAGATGCGGAGGCAGGCACATGGTCATATGCATGTAACTTATCTCGACACAAATGGAAAATCAGTCCAAGCGGAGGATGTCTTGCAGGCAGAGGGACTTTTTTCAATAATCCCTGCTTGGTTTCTGTACGTGGAAACTCACTCCTGATGCACAGACACCTGACCAACCAATAAGAGGAAGTTAGTGCAAGTCACTGTTTTAATGCAATCCAAAAATGCAACAAAGGACATGAAGATGGGGAGAAAAAAGTCTTGGCAATACTGAAATATGTGTTTCTCAACCCAGAGATGGCGTCTGAAAATTTCAATAAAAACTGCACTTCATTAAATAATCCAAGACTCCAAGATATTAAACTCTACTGGCGACCGCTGGGATTGCAACACCACCAGATCTCTGGCACGAGGACCAAAATGAACAACAATTTGTTTTATGCAAATGCAGCACGATATTGTCCAAAATTACAGGGAGAATTGTTGAATTTGTCATTGAAATAGCCTTGGAAAGAAACAGTTTTTCCTGGCAACGGCAGAAACGGTGGTTACTGGCACACAGTGTGTTCATTGGACTCCAGTATTGTCCATTCTGCTCGGTTTAGTTTCTGTCTAATCAAACCACACATCTTCCAAAAGTGAATTAAACCAAAAGTGAAATAGAAGAAGGATGACTTAATCTCATATTTGAGTCACTTTGTTTTTCTGGAACAGTCCCACAAGAAAAACTAAGTGGATTTTTTGTCACCTTGTATGAAAGCAGCACCAAGTAACAGCTGGAGGCCGACGGCGACCCTAAAAACGCTTTAGAGTTGTATTTGACTGAAACTTTCAATCATTAGGGGCCTCTCATCAAGTCATTTTCCATTTTAACCTCCTGTGACCCTGCGTCTTCCTTACAGTCTGGGATTGCTACACCTAACGAACGAACAACTCGGCAAAAAATGTTCCATAAATTAAAAAACAAAAACAAGAAAATGTGACAAAAATAACAAAAAATTAGCTGGTTTTTATTAGATATTATAAAAAATGAAGGACAAATATCAGAAAACGATATTAGAATTTTCTTAATATTATGTTTAAAATAATGTTACAGAAAAAAACATTTCTCAAGCTCTTTCTTTCTTTCCCTCTTTCTTTCTTTCTTTCTTTCTTTCTTTCTTTCTTTCTTTCTTTCTTTCTTTCTAATTTGATCAGGTAACAGGATCCAGCAGCTTGGAGCATAACAGCTAAAATGTTGAACAAATGTTGCATTGTTTCCTGTTTTGTTTTTGCACAACAATGTTAAGCCGAGAAATCATTAGTTTTACACTTACTTCACGCTTGTGACTATTAAAAATAAACCAGTTGTCCCCATATGAGGACATCGTTCAAAGATAACGCTTAGCTTTTTATACTTATCAGGTCCTCGTCATCCCAAATAGCTCAGAAAAATTAAAAATCCATCCCAAGTAGGTTAAAAAATTTAGCAAAAGTCAGAAAATCAAACTCATATTAAGAGTAAAACTTAATAAATCGGAGTATTTTCCATTTTAATCGCTGCTGTGAGTTACCTGAGAGGTGGGAACCTTTCCCCGAATGTCCCCACTTCTGGACGTCTCATCGATCATCACAAACATCAGAATTTTATGCACTTTAATGCTAAATTTAATCTAAAAAATGAAGTACTTTGGGAACTTTGGGCTGAAATTTGCCACAAAATGATGACAGCTCCAAAACTAAATCTGAAATAAATTCTGAATATGCTTGTTGCCTGTAACCTCACAACTTCTCCCACCTATTAATTGATGTATTTTTCATGTATTTTTGTTATTTTTCCCTCTCGAGTTCATTTGGGGGCTGCAGTTGATGAGCTGTGGCGGCGGCGTGCTGTCCCTCGGGGTCACCTTAAACCGCGGTCAGGGAGCTCAGCGTCTCCTCTCGGCGCCCTAAAATAAAACTTTCATCTCCTCTCGTCATCGCATCCTGAACTTGCCCCCACGTCCCTTCATTTAAATTCACACAGCTGATGTTTGTTGTGAACAGGCGCTGTCAGAGAGGATAAAGAAAGGTTACCTGGTGGCTGAGAGCGAGACGCTTTACACCAGCAGATTTATCCGCACTGATGTTTTGATGTCACCACCGGCTCCTCCGGGCGCTTTGCTGTTGTAACGAACCAAACCCCAATCAAATCTTTGAAGTAGTCATGTATGCATAAGCGCCGTCTACCTTAATGCTAAATAATTAGCAAGCGAGCGCGCGGCTCACTGGGATTGCTACCTCAGGGCTAAACTTGCTTTTCCTGCTTTGATCATTACGTTAATTAAATCTGGCTCCCTTGACAGGTCGGGGGCTAAAAAACAGGTAGGTGTCATAGGCACCTCGGCGGAGACAGAAGCACCTGGTGTGTGTGAGCGCTCCAGCTGTCAGCGGCGATGCCTTAAGAGTCAGACGGCGGTGGCGTTAATTCGAACCGATGTCCCAAAAAGGGGAGGGGAGGGGAACAACTCAATTGTAAGACACCCCGATTCTCCGGTCTGGAGGCGGGCGAGGCTGCAGCTTTGCGGCAGCTTTGGCCAGAGGAGGAAAGAAGTCATGTTGTCAGACCTCAGTGTCAGCTCGCGTCATAACCAGCGCCTGAGGGACAAATTAGAAGTGTGTTTCGAGAGATGTGTCAAAAGTGTTCTCGGTCCACATCACAGCAGAGAAATCGTGCGAAGAGGGACCCAAACCAAAGTCAAATGCCAAGGGCAGCCAGAGGAGGGACTCACCTATGATTTATTTAAATCGAGATGGCTCCAAACGACGAATAATTACACAACTGTGCATCCATGTGGAGTCTTTTAATGTCGTTATTCATGCAGGGCGTGAACAGGAGGTCAGCCTAAAACTGCAAACAGCTCATGAATAAAGGGCCGAACTCAAAGCGTGATCCAAACCCTGCAACCAAAGGTCAGGTGGCCTAACCAGACCGGATTTTTGGATGCAGTTTTCTGCTTTATTTAAAACAAACAAGCAAAACTTTATCTATATAGCACATTTAATTCCAGGTGGAAGCACAATGTGCTGCACAAAGTGCAAGGTGCAGGCACAAAACAAAGCCGTTAACCGACCATAAAAGCAAATCGAATCCATTAAATTAAAATGAAATAATAATAATAAAAGTAGCCCATTAAAAAGGGCTTAATACATATGAATTAAAATGAATAAAAAGAGCTAAAAAAATAGAATAAAGTAATATAAATAGACCAATAAAAGATATATGATAACACACAGGTAACACAAAAAAAGAAGAAAATATAATTTAAAGAAAAAAGACCAATAAACCAGTAAATGTAAAAACACACATAGGTTAAAACCAATGAAATAAAATAAAATAAAGAAAAGGAAAAAAAGAAAAGAATAATTAAATTAGTCCACCCCCGTCTTCAGCTTTAAGAGATGATACTGTTCAGGGGCCCAAAATCCTCAGGTGACACGATCCAGCAGCTTGGAGCGAAACAGCTAAAGGTCATAAAATCCTAAAATCCTCCAAACGTGTACGGGGCTGCTGCGTCAGGCCCCTAGTCTCTTGTCATTTTGCAAAAGTGGCCCCCAAGAAAAAAACAGCCGCTGGTCGAACGCAACAATGTTTTCGGTTTCGGTTGCAGCACCGGGCGCTTTCTGCTGCTCGCTCAGCTGTGAGACACGAGAATGGGATTCGACCTACATGAATTTAATCTGAATTTTAATCACCTCAGACCTCATCTGGATCCTGACGGCACGAGAGTGGACACCGTTTAGAAAGATTTCACCAAATCAAACTAAAATCTAGTCTGAAGATAATTAGCAGAAACATGAAACAACTGAAGGAGCGTCTGCACTCCAACTGCAGGTGCATCAGTCCAAAAATTACTCTGCTTGTTAACATTTCAAGTCTGGAAAAAACAAAGTCCTTTTTTTAAAAAAAAAAAAAAAGTGTTTAACGACCGTTAACCCTCAAACTCTGAAAGCGGGTCTGTCCTCGACAGAAGCTGACACAGGCTGCAGGGCAGAAAAATCTCCCTGTCCGTGATGAAAATAAGGCAAATGACATTAATTTCATTTGAAATAATCTAGATTGTGTTTGTTGGATGCGCTCAGATTCAAAAAAACGACTTTCTGCCTGAGCCCAGCGGCCTTTCCTCCACATCCTCATCCAGCGCCCCACACCACAGAGCGTTCAGTAGTAATTAGTGTCTTCAATATGTTTAACCATCCCACATACCTGTTTAATCAAACCATTTTCTGGGCATGTATTCAACCTTCAAAGGCGGCGTTTGAAAAGGACTCGGAAAACACAAAAGCGAGTCGTCTGTGAAGCTCCTTTTGATCTAGATCATTAACGTTTTGGAATCAGAAGTTGACATAAGGCCCGGTTTTGTTGCCGCACTCCTGGATCCGTTTCTGTGCGGTGGAAGTTGAAGATGTTTGGAAAATTGCTCCGATTATAGTGTTCATGTGCCATTTGATACCGGTTCCAAGAACAAGGGGAGCCGCAGCCAAACCAGACTACACCAATAAGAGCTGGCGGAACTGGCCGTCCTTTCATAGACCACATGGTCTCTTTACCGAGTGGACACATTTTATTATCATGGTAATCGACTTTGTAATTTCGGTGTGAACAGCCCCACCCTGCTCCGTTTACAATGGAGAGATCTCAACACCAATTAAAGCCAAGTGCATCAAGGAACAATGAAAGGACAAATGAACTTTAAAAGGCGACAAGTTTGTGCATCAAAATCTTGAAATTCCAGAGAAAATGCGTCAATAGTTGCTGCTGTTTCACCTTCCTGCTCTGCAGCAGCTCATTACAGATAAAACCTTCCTCACAACTTGTGAAAACCTGCTCGCCATCAACATACATTAGCTAAGGTTTGGCCGTACGCATCAAAGACGGATTCCATCGTGGAAAAGTTGTCACGCTGAGGGATGCGTTCAAAGCGAGCTGATGGGAGTTCTTCATCGCTCTCCAACAGGAACATCAAATGACGACACAATACGTTCTTGGACTTCACAAAGACGGCTCGCCCGAGACGGACGGCGCCTCCCACACTGAAGCTCGCTCCATCTCCAAAACCTTTTCAACGCGAGCCCGTCCTCTCTGCCCATCAAGAAAGAAAAAAAAGGCGCTCATCATCACATCGACTTACTCTCCTGTCTATTTCTGTCCTCCTGAAGCGGCGTCCGGCGCCCGCGCCCACGGGCAGCATTTCTGAAAAATCACAAGAAATTAATTTCCTCCCTGGATGGAAAATAACAAAGGCATTCCTCATGACAGGCCGCTCTTCCTGTCATCTGCAGGCCACAAGTCAACTGATCTATTAATAGCACCCCCCCACCTCCTCTTTGCTTCTTTATCACAACCAGACTCTCATCAGGTGATTCGATTAACAAATTACAGACGGGCAGGAAGTCTGTGAGGAATTTGGGCAAAGGTAGAAACAGAGATACTCCGCAGTGTGTTTTTTCGGGGGGGGGAATGCAGTAGTATACGGCATTAAATATTCAGTTTGATTACTCTTTACTCAGTCGCAGATTCCTGACCTAGTTCAGAGTAATTAGGTTTACACTGTTCAGCCACTTTAGTAAACAAGGATATTTTCCTGGTGAGATAACTTTGCATCGAGCTCGCGGTATCTGGGCGCAGAGCCTCAGCGGGGATTATCTCCGATCTGAAGGAGATACCTATCTGTTCTGGTGATATTTCTGCCTTAATAACAGCTCTCCGTCCCAACAGGGCGGCACAGAGAGAGCTCGGTGTACTGAGAGTTTCAGGACATGTTTTTAGTGCATTTATCATCGTTCGTGCTGTAAATATTGTGTTGTACGTCGCTTTGGATAAAAGCGTCTGCTAAATGAAATTGTAGATTGTAGATTGTAGAAATACTTGAGTTTTTGTGGAGCAGGTGCTGCTTTTGTTTTATTTTACCTGCGGTGCCACATTTCATCATTGATAAAACCTCATTCACAAACAATTCTTGTCCTCGGTGTTTAAGTTACATATAAGAGTTTAAATTAGGAACACGCGTTTGCAATGCGATTAAAGTCCGTACATATCGCGTTAATTGTTTATCCCTTTGAAAACGAAGCTAATTGGCTTGCGCTCTGTCAAAAAACAGCAGAAGAGACAAACAAAATATCAAGAGATGACCAAAAAAATTGCAAGAAATTAGTAAAAAGTTAAAAGGAAAATTTTCTGCAAAATAAACCAAACAAAAAATGATGCATAAATCAGACATTTTTTCTTCACCTTCACCTTCACTATTTATTAATTTTTTATTTTTTTGCAAAGTTTCTTGCAGGATATTTCTGGCCAAGTTGCTCATTGTTTGTTGTTTTTGCAAAAATGTTTTTGAAAAGAAATCCAGTCACTTTTCTCAGGTTTCAGAAGATTGAAATGCTTGTGAAAGGCATCTGAACGCAGCACAAGAAAGTTGATACAGGTTTTAGAGGGTTAAAATCGCATTAATTAACAGGCTGACATTCCCATCTTTAACCCTTTTAAACCCAAGATATATATATTAAAATAAACGAATAAATTAAAAATAAAAAAAACACTGTAACAGTTTCACTGTCCTCCATACTGCTTTCTCCTGTTAACTCACCTGGCTTATCAATGACATCAAAAGTGGCACACTTAAAAAAATTTAAAAAAATAAAAAAATTTAAAATCACAGAAAGGCGTGTTGTTGTGCTGCAGAGCCGTGTACACAGCTCTGGTAAACTGTCAACAGGAAAGCAATCTATTGCCTATTTTAATGGGGTAACCATCATTTCAAAACCTGCATACATGTGCTAATTTAGATGGAAGTTGTGTCTTTATGTTTTTGGTTCTTTTCAAAAGTTTCAAAGTGCTCTTAAATTGGATTTTTCTAAAGGAATGGTTCATCCAAATTACATTATAATCACATTTTCCCTTTCACCTCTAGTGGAAGCATGCGGAAAGGGTTTTATTTGGCCAGGTTTTGAAATATTACTGTCAGGAGATTTGAGTTTTCATACAATCATGCTGAGAAACTGGGACATGTTTTTGGAAAAACACACAACTGCTGAAGTTATTTTCAATATCTGCGAGCACTACAAACAAAATTCCATTCACTTCTATTACATTATGATGAGGTCAAAATTTTAGGAATATCTTAGAGCTGGACTGAATATAATAAGTTTTATTTTTGGCGAATCAACCTTTTAACCAATCAAATCAAAGCAAATTATGTTATGATTGGCTACGTTGTGTCAAAAAAAAAATTATGTGGCGTTCTTATTCAAACTCGTGCACTGAAATAAAAATGTACAAACTCAGACTGGTTTAATTGTTATAAATCAAACATTGGGGAAAGGGCAACTTGGCCAAAAATAGTCCACAAAATGTGAGTAATTAGTAATAAACCTGACCTGAATTATGGGAGGATTATTAAAAAAAAAAAAAAAAGAGAGAGAGAGAATAATGTCAAACTGTAAACTGTAAAACTATATGGAACAAAAATGTGTACAAATATATATTTTTTAGGGTAATTGTTTTTGTTTGTTTTTTACTTTTAATTATTTGTCTTATTTTCAGGTGAAAATTTAAAAAAGTTATTGTTAATTTTTCAGCGAAGTGTTGGTAGGTTGCCTTTTCCATGTTTTTGAAAGAGATCAAACCAATTTGCTAAAGAGAAAAGACAGATAAAGCCTCAAGGTTAGTGTTTTTAAAAGGGGGGAGGATTTTTAGGAAATTATATATAAAAAAAACAGGGAAAAAATGTATAGTTGTAATTATTAGAATTATGTATTCAAAATGATGTTATAGAAAAAAATGTGTACAAAAATATCATTTTTCTTGATCATTTTTTTTTATTTTGTTTTTGTCACTTTACTTTTTCAAGACGATCATATTTATAATTAATATAATTATATATTTAATGTTTCAAAAAAAATGTAAAAGTAAATGAATAAATATTTTCTTATAAGGCACTTTTTCAGGTTATTTCTTATTTTGTAGCTATTTTCAGATAATTGTCTTGTATCTTTTTACTAATGTCTTGCTAATTTTTGGGTCATTTCTTCTTCCCAAGTTTTAAAAGAAATCAAACAAGTGTGCTCAGGTTTCAAAGGGTTCGTGCTGGACAGTGCATGCTTTACCATCGTGTATTATCGTTAAACGATCGACTCCCTCATCCTCTCCAATGTAAACGCACATGAACACGACAGAGTGTGTGCTACAGTACATCCGTCACCCATCAGCGAGCGTGTGCAAACTCCGAGGCAGACAGACGGTTGGCCGGTCCATCACAACAGTCGATCGTACACTAATATCTCGGGGCATCAGCAGCTATTCCAGAAGCAGAACTAACAAGTTAAGCCCAAACATTGGGTTTGCACGGCAGTGGAGGGGGGGGCCGCATGCATACATCAAACAGAGACGGTCGGTCAATATTGGGGTATGGAGAATCAACACGCTTTTTTTAAAGGAGAGGCTTATGCTCAAACATCACAGTGCCAGTTGCCGGGGCCTGAGCATTTCCCGAGGCCCGGATCGCCATTTCTCATTTGTTGCATTAGCAGGAAAGACGGCGTACAAATAAAATTTCCCTGAGCAAGGGAGGTATCTTTGCATACAAAACAAGGCTGTGTGTAATTTTCAACGGGGCGAGAGGGGAAATGAAAGTGCACGAGGGGAAGGGGGGGGGGGGGGGGCACCTCCATCAGCGCTGCGGACGCAATCGGCAAAACACATTTAGGAAATTAGCATTTTTGAAATAGTGACTTTTAAGAGGCAAACAGTTTTGCTGATATGAGCGTGAGCGGGGCGAGGGTTAGATGTGGAGAAGGGGGAATGTGGCGTGTAATGTGATTACTCGCACCGCCTTCATTTCACCTGCACTCTGAGGAACAAGGGCTCCAAAAGGGTTCATCCTGGAGGGCCGAGGTTCTACCTGGAGCCATTTGCTTCAGAAGAACCCCTTTTTTTAAAGCAAGGGGTTCTTTGTTAGACAAAGAGATCCGTTAAGAACAAAACCACAGTTAGTGAAGGAGAGATCTCTGGGTAATGTAGTCAGTTACTGTTTTCAAACACCCCCAGGTGGGTTCTGGAAGACACGTGGATTATAAAAGGGTTCTTGGTAGAACCTCTTGTGTGGGTTCTGGTTGAAACCGTTGGACTAGAAATAGATTTTGGTAGAATCCCCTGGGTGGGTTCTAGAAAGATCCGATGAAATTATTATTATTTCCAGGATTTTCGGATATATTTTTGATTTTAGGACATTCTTAGGATTTTCAGATATTTCTGGGATTTTAGGACTTTCTGGGATTTTAGGAGATCTGTCCAACTTTAGGACGTTTCTAGGATTTTAGGACATTAAGGTCTTAGCCAGGACCTCTGTCAGGGGGTGCAGAAATCCTCCACTGGCACTTTTTTGATGAACAAGCTCTATTTTGATGCAGTTTTATTAAAAAAAAACAATTGCCAGAGTGAATCACTACTTTAATGGTGAAGCCGAGGAACTGTATATGGTTCTAGTTAGCACCTTCATTTCTAAGCGCGCAAAGGCACTTTTCTTGTATGCTTTCACAAAAACAGCTTCTTTTTTTTCTTCTTGATCTCACCTGAGCTGAAAGTCTTCATGGACGTGAATGTATGAAGTCTCATTAGGTGTAAATTTGAGAGCATGCACAGCAGCTTGCGCCATTCAGTATTAAGGAGCCGAATAAAACGTCTGCAGCCATTTCCGCCCCAAAAACAGACTCTACTTTTACTCACACTTCATTTTTAGAAGCCCAATTGAGCTTTATTGGCCATTCTCTGAAGCGCAAACACGCACAAACAGCCATTCCTCTTCAAAATATTAGAGTCGGTGCTGATTGCCACCACCTGCGTTATCACACAGGCTACCAAACAGATGCAGGGGAACGACTTCGGCGTGGAAAGCACAGCTGAGACGTGGCGTCGAATCTGGCAACGAGAATCTGTTTGATCAGCAGCACAGAGGAGAACTCGGCACTGATGAATGTCTCCCAGCTGAAGACATGAAAAAATATCCCGTCCCTGCCCACAATGTAAGATGAGAGAAGACACCTACGACTGCTGCACGCGGCCCGGCCACTAAATAGCACACTGCCGGTCAAATATAGTGCCGTGAAGCTGCAGAGTATTTTTGGTGCCGGGTGTGATGTGAACCGTCTGTTCTCAGTTTTCCTTTCTGGAGGATTTACGATGAAAACTATACAAGGCTGTTGTCTGTGTCGGATATGTGCATCCTGGGCCAACAGGCTGCACAAGACATGAGGTCATTTTTTAATTTTAATCAAAATGAAACGCCAGAAGAAAACTAAAGCACATGCAGTTGAATACCTGCAAGCTTTCGTTATGCAAAAACACAAATCCCACTATTTAAATGTAATTTCTGCATGTGCATGACAGTTATTGCTCCTTTGAAATGCCATTGAGACAGCAGTCATGCAGTGTGTCAGCAGGAATAGTTGTTTCTAACGTCGGTGGCTGAGGTTGCTTTCACACCTGAAAGTCGGTTCATTTCGTCCGGACCGAGGGGAAAAAAATCACACATTGTTGCATTTTACTTCGAGGAGTAAACATGAGGTTCCACCGACTGACAGGAAACTCTTTGATTAGACAGTTTCGGCGTTTATCCTCCTGCATCATCAGGACTGACGTAGGTAAATAAACTCAGCTGACAGAAGCATGCAGCACTTTAAACTGAACTGTAAAACAGGCTTTTTTCAGCAGCTGCTGGAGACTCAGGTTCTTCTGTTGAATGCAGGTAAAACTTTGGGTGTGAGTCCCAGCTGACCCTTTTTGTGCAGAGTTTGCATGTTCTCCCCGTGTTTGCGTGGGTTTCCCCCGCCACATCAAAAACTTGTATATTAGATCGATACACCTGTCAGTGCTCCTGACCGAGGCGCCGGCACAAAACATGCCCTTCCCTTCAAACCAGTTCTCACTGCGCTCAGTCATGAACTTAATGCACCTTTCAAGACGTTTATCTTTTCATTTCTTACGTAGTTTTACGCAGAAAACACTGAAACGCTTTTCTTTTCTTACATCACCTCTTGTCACTTTGCATTCAGGTGTGCGAGAAAATAAGTGAGTCGTGCAGATTCCCGCGGGTTCGAGCTCCGCTGTCGCCTGAAAGGCAACACGCTGCATCGATGAAGCACTCTCCCTCCACCTCTCCCTCTTGTCATGCCAAATTGTGTTTTACAGCATCTGTTCATTATAGATGGCCGACATGATGGATATGGTCATAATATTAATGTAAGACTGACACAGCAGAGACATGAATCATGGCCGACTTTATTTCAAAGCCGGCGTTTCATTGGCCCGCCACTAAAAAGTGATATATAAATGTCAGCGAATGGCAGCCGTAAAGCATTATGAAGTACATTTGATGGTGCATTTTCACCGTTATCAACCCGCTGTTATTTACTAATGTGTCTTCTTCATGTGACAGCCGCAGTGGACGTCCATGTCAGTGTCGTTTGCAGATTGTGTGCTTAAAGAGACTCTACCTTTTTGTCTGTTTCAGGTGGCGGTTCAGCGGGGAGAAGATGAGAAGGTAAGAAAAAGGATGTTTTCATATTCAGCGTGCGCCTTTGGGTACGGAGGCCGAGGAGTGACTTTAAATTGAAAGCATTCAATCAAATTGAAATTTCATTTCCCATATGTGTCTGCGATGTGTGACAAAGGGCCATTATTCATTTCAAACGGAAAAGTCAGCGGTGTTTATTTCTATTTTTAAAAAGTATCTGGTTAGAAAAAAGAATCACAAAATCCAGGTGAATATGGTTGATTTAAAACATTTTTTTCATTTTTCTCACCACTGTCTTTCTTTAGAAGCATATTTGACAATAATTATCCAATTAGTCAATCAACATAAAATTATTTGAAAACTATTTTGATTATTGAATAATCGTTTAAGTATTTTTTTTAAGCAAAACAAAACACAAAAAAGACCTTTTGCCGGGAAAAAAAAGATATTAGGACACCCTGGTGACCACGTCATTGTAACAACTTGTCATCCTTTCCGCTATCAATAAAGGAAAAAAATAGCGCCTGCTAAAATATTACCATTTTATTAAAATATTAAAATTAAATTAGGTGTTTTTCAGATTAAAATTGATTAGGTTACGCTATATTATGGGCCTTATATCTGTTTAAATAAAAAAATCTATAAATAATTAATATCTAAAAAAAATAGAACCTTCCCTTGCACTTAAAAAAGCTTGATTTTTATATATTTTTAATGCACTCTGACACACTCAATTTGAAGCCTGGCCTGCAATTTTAGTATTAAATAAACAATGACATATTTTAAACTAGATTGCAAAAGCTGAGTCAGAATTTTATTTATTTTTTTGATGACGTTTACATACCCTCGAATTTACAGCTGCCGAAAAAACGATAATCCAACATTAATATGAAGTGATCTTTGGCAGAATCCTGAACCCCAAATTGCTCCTGATGGCTTTGTGTGTGATTGGTTCCTGAGTAGCAGGTGGCACCTTGTACGGTTGCCACGGCCACCAGTGTGTGAATATGTGTGTGTGAATGTGACTTGTAGTGTGAAGGTGCTTTGAGTGGTTGGACTAAGCTTCATTAGTGTTTTTTTGTTTTGTTTTGTAACTTTTGCAGCCACAGTACTTTCAAAGGTCATGAAAACTTGAGTGCAAAATGTTAATTTTGTTGCACATCATCACTTTTTTATAAGCATTTGTCACCTCTGGGCTTCCATACAGTGTGGACGGATAAGACGTCTGATGTGCTAATTGTGCATTACGATGAGTTTCTAAATGACTGAAGACGCTCAGTCTTGCTGGTGTTTTTTGTTTTGGGCTGTTTTGAGTCCTCTCTGGCACTTTCTGAAACATCAAGCATCAGATCAAAAAACTTCTACTCAGAGACGATTCAACAGCTTAAGCTTCAATTTTTGACATAAACTTCTCCAAATCAATCCCACTTGAACTTTGCACCTCTCCTAAATTTGCACAGATTCAGGTCTCGTTCTGAACGGCATCACTGAGACGAGCGGTAAACAGCAACGCGCTCTGCATCGCAAACACCTCAAAGCTGCCTCAGCCTGAATGCGCTGCGCTCCGAATGCATCAGTACAGATTAGTGTCTACCTGCGCGTAGTTGTAAGCAGGTGTGTAATCCTCCCAAATACTGAAACAGCCGGAGAATGTGATTACCTTCACACACTTTAGGTTATTTAATGCAAAAAAAAACAATGTAACATGCAGTAAAACTTGCATTTATTATTTAAATCCACTGCAACCAAACTGCCCAAAACATGATTATCGATAGACTTCAGTTACAAATGAACAAAATCTTCTTCTTTGCCATCTGTCACGTCAGCTGCATATATGATACTGTACAGAGTATTACAGTATAATGAAATATTAAACTTTTTAATTTAAAAAAATGGTTTAAAAGGCTTCACACGGCACATTTTCGGCCAAAAGAGCTTCAAATTGGAGCTGAAACAGTTCATTCACTGCAAAAACTGAGGTCTAAGTAAGATCTGAGAAATACATATAAGAAATATAAGAAAAAAAATATATAAAAAAAATATAAGAAATATCTTAAATCAAGGCAATATATGCATTTTTTTTTTTTTTGTTAGCCAATTTTATGACTTCTTTTAAGTCGTTTTGTCCCTTTGCAGCATTTTTGTGTAGTGTACCTGTGCTGGTTTTAGGATTTTAGGACAATTGCATTTGCTAAGTTTTTCTTCATATTGAGAAAATAACTCTTAAATCTTGTATCTAGATGGATGTATTTTAGTCTGGCCGGGCTAGTTTTCAGATATTTTAGACAAGATATTTTTACCTATTTCCAAAAGTCTTATTAGGAGACATTTTCCTGCCAAATGTTCTGTTGGCAGATAATTTTGCTAATTCTAAGTTTTTTTTTATTGCTTTTTCTTGATTTTAAAATTGACATTTTATAGTGATACACTGATTTGATTAATCTACTAAAACAAATATTCTCACCCTGATTGGAAATGGCGCATTTTTAGTCCATTATTTAGCAAAACTTGGAATTTTCTTTGCTTTATATCATTGAAAATTGGATGTTTTGGGGGTTTCTTCTGTTGCTCGTCACCTTTTTTTTTATTTTCTGACCTATTATGAACAGAAAAATACGCGTTTCAGCACCAGCACTGTAGCTGCAGCCTTGCTGTTAACCCTTAAGTGTTTCAATAATCTGGAGTGGAGATTTGGAGGCTTTCAGTGACAGTGTGGTCCAAACCTTGGAAGACTCTCCACCCTCGTATAATGACAGATCTGAAAAATTGAAGCCATATGGATCGCAAAAAAAAAAGCTCTGTTATTGGCTCTGGAAAATCAACTGAATGCAAGTATTTTATACATCTCATCACCTTTTTCTGCACATTTTATGTGTGCATGCAAGTAACAAATGCAAACGCATTTAAGTTTTTTATTTTATCTTTTGTATCAGTGAAATATATCATCACAAAAACTTACAAAAATACAGTAAACACATTGACATTAGGTCATGAAGACAAATATATTACAGTTAAACAGTTTGCATTGAACTGGGAGGCTGAGTTTGACTCCTGTTTTTAACAAAAATAACAAAAGGTGAAGTGATGATCTCGGTTATTTTGATCGAGATTGCGATCACAGTTGTTTATCAAGACTACATTGATTTTAGGGAACAGAGTATTTTTATCTCCCTTTTACATTTAAATTAGCAGAACAAAGCTTTCTATGTTGTGCTGCATTCCTACTAATTAAAATATATTTGCATCCGTATTGTAATATTATATATTTGCAATACCGCTGCTTTTTTAAATGTTTTTGGGGTTTTTCCCGCGGTCACGGTACTGCGATGTGCTGCAGAGTCACTGTCGTGGATGTCTGATGTTTTGTCGTTGGACAAAAATGGGGATTCAGAGAAGTAATGTTCGCGTTGGTTTGATGAGCGTCATTTTCAGGGGCGTAGCTACAAATTCTGGGCCCCCGTGTATAAGCAGCCTCTTTGGGCCCCCCGCTCTCATGCACCTTTAAAGAGAGTTTTTTATCATTAACTCTCTGAAACCTGGAAACACATCACTTTTCTTGTGCTGCCTTCAGATGTCTTTTACAAGCATTTAAACCTTTAAACTCAAGCAAATTGATTTGACTTCTTATTGGAAAAAATAGCTCGGGAAGAAATGTTCCACAAACTGCAAGAAATTAGATTTATACAATCATTTTTTTAAAAGGGAAAATGTAAAGGAAAAAAAGAAACAAAAGCTAGAGAAAAATATATTTATAGCTAATTGTCAAATTGCATATTTAAAATTATGTTCCAGAATTTCAGTTGTATTTGTTTATTTATTTTCTGATTTTTTGTAATATTTTTATTTTTTGACATTATTTGTTCAGGTTTTAAAAGGTTAACATGTTAATCACAATGCAGTTAAGGTCTGTACATGACGCTTTTTTTTGTTTGTTTGTTTTATTTTGTTGTTCTTTTTTTAATCATGTTAAATGCCGTCCGACACTTCTGTCTTTCAGAGGCTGCTGGACTGACTTTTAAAGTTAGAGTGATGATACTGGTAATTGATGAAACCCAAAATAGAGAGTGGACCTTCTGTTAAAGGGAGGTTTTTTGCCAAACATATAAAAATAGAACAAACTCAAAGGAAATATAAGATCTCACACTAATAAAGCAGCAACTGAAGAAACTGCAGTAATTAAAAACAGCCTCTCTCCGCATGATTTCATTCAAGAGGCTCGATGTGACGACTAACACGTCCGCCGCGGCCCGTCATTGGCTGCTTGTGTGTGACGCTGTGGATTGGCGGACGGTTCGTGTCAGTTAATGGCATAATCACTGCAACTTAAGTGGTCAAGTGGCCTGTTAGATGTGTGTGTGTGTTGGTGTGTGTGTGAGAGCAAATTCCCATCCTGCACCGCTCGCCCCTTCGCCGTGTTACAGTCTGCGGATAAAAACAATCATCTAATATTTTTCCATGACATCAAGTAATGTAAATTACGACGGGGTGTTGGTATGTAGTCTGTAATTACACATCAGCCCCTCCCTCCTTCCTCCCTCCTCTTCTTCTTCTTCTTCTTCCTCACTGCGGAGCGTTCGTGGTTCTCGTGTTGAGGCCTCGATGAGCTCTGCCTCCTCCACCTCCGGCTCTCTGCTCGGCTCCGCTCGGCTCTGCGGCTGCTTCCAGCTCGTCCTGTTTGAAAGACGACTGCTGCACCCTACAGTTTAAAATCCTTCTCTCACTGTGCTGCTCAGCCTGCACACACACACACACACACACACACACGCCGCTCCGTCCTTTAAAAAACTCACCAATGTTGATTATTTAATAAAAATCAGACACAAAGGAGGATTCTCTGGCATCGCAGCGCCACAAAAACAGACGTTCTGATGATATTTTGAGTGTTTTTAGTCAACTCAGACTAGTTTCACTGTTCTGCGGTGGCTTTAAAGTGCGTCCAAGTCTTAAATAATTTCACCAGTCTGGTTTCAGTGGAGAGTTTTAGTGCCCTATGATGGTCTAAATGAAATATCAAAGACGTTTCCTCCCTAATTAGGAGACAGTTACTGTAAATATTTGATCAAATTTAACAATACTTAAAAAAAATGGACTAATATTTTCATTTTAATCACCACAAAATCTTCTCTTGCTTGAATTCTAACAGAGAAATTATGCTTTTTTCCATTTATGACAAGTGACCGTGTAACGCTGTGGTATCAAATATGCATAAATTGTGTTTTCTAATTAGGTATTTTTCTGTTCTCAAAATTAAAACTAAATATTATGCACTAGACGAACAAACATGCACCGGGAAAACAAACTAATTGTTAGTGTCCAGCCCCGAAATTTAAACTCGAGTGAACTTGAAAAAATTACCACAAATTCATTCAAATTCAGCCCACTATGTATTTTAACAGTGTGTGTGCACGGCCATAAATGTGCAGTTCTGCACACATGATGTATGCACATACAGCGCATACAAATACTGCACATGACGTCACATTTCCCAAAATCTAACTGTACATTGTGAGAAGGTGTCACGTAAAAAGACAGTAAACTACATCAGCGTCATCCTGTTATTTAACACCGATACTATAAATACAATTATATTATTATAAATAAGTAATATAATACTTAATGTCTAAATTACTTACAGTAAATTATCGTTAAATTTCTTAAAGTATTCCACTGTTTCATATGAGGTTTACAGTGTGATATTCGCTCCGAAATGTGTCAGGATTTACAGGTGTTTCTGTATTTTGTATAAACTGTACATTAGTGTTAAAATTTGCAGTAATTCGCTGCAGAGTAATCTATTACAACTTGCATGTTTAAAGGTGTTTAGGTGGATATTTGCAGTGGAAATTTCTGACTGGCCTTTTTTTTTTAGCTCAAGTCTTTTTATTAGTATTTAAAGTGCAGTGTATCAGTGTAAACAATTACAAGTAAATATAATAAAATGAAATGTGGCCGTAAAAGCTTAGAGTCAAGATAAAATACATTTCATTTAAAGCGCAAAAATAGAGAAATAACGAATAATTAAAATGAAGTAAAAACTGGAAACTATGTAAAATAAGGAGTCAGTATAACATGACAATATCAACAGTGTCCATTTTTTCTGTCAGTGAAAAAGGTTTCCATATAGCATTAAAATATCTGTATTTAAGTCTTTTAAAAAGGATTAAAATATATGTTTCAGCTGTGTTTGCAGTCAAGACACATAATAATTTATTTCTTTCTCTTAACTCTCTATAATTTTGCCACTTTAATATAATAACTTCTGCATTATATTCTTCTCTGATTCCTTATTTTGGGAATATTTATTTAAATTTGTTTTAAAAAAGTCAAAATAATCTCTAGAAGAAGTAATATTTGCTGATTTGTTTGCTGAAGCAAGACAGAATAAAACTGAGCGATTAAATTACTTTACCTTACTATACATCATCTCATCAAGTCAGTGATGGACGATGTGTAATGTTTAAGACTTAATCTGGACAATTTATTGATTACATATAATATAAATATAATATCTGGAGCTTTGCATGTCATAACACTGTGGTGCAGCTAAAATATTTATGATAAAAAAAGCTGATTTAAAGTAGAAGTTACAATAAATTACAGTAAAATGGTGCAATTTCTGAGTGTAAAATCAACATATATATATAAAAATAATAATATTCTTAAAATATTAATCATAATATGTAAAAAAAAAAAATTGCTAGATGTATGTATATTTTTTAAATGACACAGCACTAATTTCAGGAACCTGTGGGTCTAATTTGAGTTTTATACATTTAACGAATGCTGCTCGCTTCAGGGTCGCCACATTTGACCTTTTAAAGAAGCATAATATTCCTCATTTTTTACCTTTTTTATGACATGTGAGACTAAAACACACACACACACACACACACACACACACACACACACACAGATCGTAACACTGATTGTTAGCAGAGAGGAACACCACACAAAAACCCCAAACTGGTCGCTCTGTACAGTCTGCCCCCCCCGAAACAGTGGCGCCATCAACAAGGGGCTTTGGCTTGTAAATCCCACTTGAGGTAGAGGAACCACACACACACACACACACACACACACACACACACACACACACACACACACACACACACACACAGACACAGACACAGACTCGTCCTGACAGCCAAGTCTGCTCTGGACAGTATTTCCGAGCCCTAATTGTGCTGTTAGACCATCAAACTGTAAATACTGCAGAGGACGAAGCCGCGATAATTACCACAAACTCTGTCAGTTTAATATTTGGCAATTTTTGTCTTTTTTTTTTTTTTTAAAGTTAGCTTTAACCTAAATAATAATCATCCCTTTAGTTCAGTCCTTTCTTCTTTGTTTTTGTCGCCTCTTAGACTGAGTTTCTTTTTTTTTTTTTGAGATGCAGATTTTATATCAACATCAGGTTAAAGCAAATTTAAAGTCCGGAAAAGTGAAGGAAAATAAATAAAACCAGTGAAACAGGGACTTGATGTGACTCATCACAGTTGGAGTGACACTAAGCTGTCAGTTTTCTCCTTCAGCAGTCGTTCTGTGTGTCTGTTTTAGGATTTAAGATGCTGATAATCAATATTTTGGGCTAATTTTCACCATCTCCAGATTTGACTATTTAACGGCAAAACTGTTTTGAGGAAAACTCGAGTGTTCCCACCCAAAGTTTCTTTACAAAACTTAAAAAAAGAGCAATTGACGCCACACTGATTAGTTACACCCAAAGATTTCCTAATTTGAGCGATTTTATTGCTGTTTAGGACTAAAAACAGTCAAACAGCATTAGATCTATTGGTAATGAAGATTTTTTGATTGATCTATTTCTGATTTTTCTCTTAATAGAAAGAAATATAAAACAGCAGCTAAGTGATATAGTCTGAAACTGACCCTGATGCAGTTAACAGTCTGCAGAAAGTGTTTAACCCTTTAAACCTGGAGCAACATCACTTTTCTTGTATTTGCATTTAAACCTTTGAATCTTGAGTGAATTGATGTAATTTATTTCACAAACATGGGAAAAAAGGAAAAAGGTTCTTGGTCAGAAGTGTTACACAAATTAAAAGAAATTAATAGATTTAGAAAATGATTTTATAACATCTAAGGAAAAATGTCTAGGAATAAAATAAAATAGGAAAAAATAGGGAAAATTTAAAATCATCATAATTTATATACATATTTAAATGTTACAAAGTTATTGCAATATTTTCAAGACTTTTTTTTCTACTTTCTTTTTTTTCCTGTTTGTTTCTGTACAAAATCAAACCAGTTTAATCAGAGAATCTGCAGGACGTCTTTATTATTTCCAAATCAGGTTTCTCTCATATTTAATCATTTAAAGTTGTGACTTTTGTGCATGAAACAACACTGCAGACCTTAAGTCATGATGCATAATCATCATAATTAAATCTGTACATATTAAACTATCATAAAAACACATGATCTATATTTTTGCATCATCAAATGAGCAAAACAAGAATACTTCTGCTTGTGGTACTAAATTACAATACAGTATACATCCAAATGGCATATTTAGATCACTATCCTATATATCAAATGCACGCAAAAATATATTAGCGTTAATATCTTTATGACGGTTTTATTCAATGTGATCTCTTTAATCAGTCTACTTAAAACACGCCTCAGTGCATTGTAATTGGATCATTATCATATAAAATTCAAATCAATGACACTATTATATTATTATAGTGGATAATGATCCATCAACATACTGAATATACACACATAATCACAAAACACAGTTCATCTCTCTGCTCACGATACCTCTCTGCATCGTGTTTTAGCTACAGTTTAGAGCCAAATATGCAAAATGTAATTCACTGTAATGTAATTCTGACATGTCATTATGTGCACATGTACTAACGTTACAGATTACAGTGTTTGTTATTCTTTTGTATTCACTCTGCAGCAGTTAAGATGGTTCAAGTTTATGAAATGTTAAATATAGCTGATAAACAGGACTGTAAATGCTTTAATTCTGCACTAATAATGCTGTTAAAAAAGGGACACGAGTTTAGCATCTTACCTGAAGTCCAGTTCACACCAAAACTGACACTCGGACTAAATCAGACAGACTCGGAGCCAGAGTGGAAACTTGCCACAAACACTGCTGATACAAACAACAAAAAAAAGGTCGCATCAAAGCTTTTCATTCAGATCGGGTACAAACTGACATTTCAACCGATCGTAAAAAAAAGTGAAATGAAGTCTTCAAAGGCAGAACTGACAGCATGAAATTGCAATTTCATCACACGAAGCAAAATTAAACAGATTTCATTCTTTTTCTACGAATTTAATGCAACCATAGTGACTCTTGTGTCAAATCTTGAAGTATAAAGAACATTTGTTTGCAGGACTGGAGGTCAAAAGCCAAATTTAGGCCGATTAATCAAATAATTTCTTCCATTATCCCAACACTAGTTATTTTTCAAAAATGAATAAATGTAACAGCCTGTTTTGGAACATCGTGTCACCATTAAGTCAAAGTTTTTGCTTTTATTTTTCTATTACTTCAATACTTTAATTCACTTTTTTGATTGAATATTTGCAAATCTCTGTCAGAGTGACCTTTTTGGTCCTTGCAGGTTCCTGTAGTGGTGATAACAGTATTTGGTGTCAGGAGCATCCACAATAGGAGGTTGCAGGTTTGCGTTTCTTCACACAACTTAGGATACTTGATTTGCAGCATTTTGCAGCTGAAATTGCAAAAATGTAACCAAAGTCACATTGTTGTAAAATCTTGCAGAATAAAGAAAGTTTGTTTGCAAGTCTGGAGGTCAAAAGTCAAATAAATTAACAGGAAACAGCTCAGTTTTACTACACTATCAAAACACTAGCTGTTTTTCCAAACTGTAGACATGCAGTGGCCTCTTTTCCATCATTGAGTCAAAGTTTTTGCTTTTATTTTTTCTCACTGACTTATGTGAGATGCACATTATTCTTTATAGATATTTGCCGATTGCTGTCAGAGTGACCTTTTAGGTCCTCGCAGGTTCCTGTAGTAGTGATAACAGTATTTGGTGTTAGTGGCGACCACATTGGGAGGCTGCAGGTGTGTGTTGTCGTGTCTTCACACACACCTGAAGACTAACTTTGCAACATTTTGGAGCTGAAACTGAAAAAAATGACACTTTGGTTTGCGAAAATTTACAAAATAAGGACTTTAGATTCTGATTTGTCATTAAGAGTCGTAAAAGTACAATAACTGCTGTAACTGTAAAAACTGAACTGTGGCAATAATTTTTGCAATTATTCAACTTTTCAATATTCTTCAGGATGCTAATTTATTCTCTCCAACACCACGCGAATGAATATTAATGCAATACTTAAATAATGCACATACTGAACGTATTTCTTATTATTATTTGTGTTAAACATTGTAGCAACATACAGTGGTTCACACTGTAAAAAAACACACTTTGTGTTGAGATGCAGACCGACAGACTTTATTAAGGGCCAACAAGAAACGACCCCAAAATGAGCAAGAAATTAGTAAAAAGTTACAAGAAAGTTACCTGAAATTAGCAAAACAACAATAAAAGAAACAAAAAATCTTAAATTAAAATAATAAAAACAGATAAAAATAATTCTATTTTTCTGTAACCTCATTATAAAAACATATTTTTTGATATTATTCCCTATTTGTTTGATCATTTTCTCATGATTTTCTCTCTCTTTTAATTTTTTGCCCTTTTTTTATTGCTTCAGCAAATTTTTAGGTCATTTTCCAGCCACCTTTTTCCAATTTTTCTTCTTTAAATTTGTGGGAAATTTCATGCCAAGTTGCTGATTGCCTTTTCGCTGTGTTTTTAAAAGAAATCGAACCAGTTTTCTCACGTGTCAAAGGTTCAAATGCTTGTGAAAGTCCTCTGAACACAGCAAGAAAACTGATGTCTGTCCAGGTTTCAGTTGGCTTGATTTCTTTCAAAAACATGGGAAAAAGTGCAAGAAAAATTACCAGAAAATTAGTCAACATTAATAAATGTATAAAGAAATAAATAGAAAATTAAATCAATCAATAAATAAATAAGGAAATAAAAATATTAAATATTAGATTTAAAAAAAGACAACCAGACTTGGAAAATGTGCCTAAAAATATAATAATCATATACTATTTTAAATATGTACATTTGAAAATTATGAATATGGTTTTCCCATAGCTTTTTTATTTTTTCCGTCATTTTTTAAATATTTTTTTTAAATCTACTTTTTTTGTGCAATTTATTTTTTAATTATTATTTATAAACATTTCTTACGAAATTGCTCATTGCCTTCTTTGCGATGTTTTGACAGAAATCGCAGCTCTTTGCTTAAGTTTCAAAGGTTTCAATGTTTTGAAGAGGCATCTTTAAGCAGCACACGTGATGTCGCTCCAGGTTTCAAAGGGTTAAAAGGGCAAACTGACAAAACTTGAGTTTTATATTCTGCTTCTTTTTAAAGATGAGATTCATACAGATTATCTCCAGAGCGAGCTCTTATTTTGTCAGAACGGGACTTAATTTCAGCAGCGATCCTCCATTTGTCTTCATTTTGTGTCTTAAACAGTTCGGCGAGATTACCTGTCACTTGTGTCAGCGATGAAAGTTTGAGATTTAGGCGTTCACACGAATATCTGATTGTGCTGGAGTTTGAATTTAATCCAGATTTAGTGTCTGAGCGTTGAGGAGGAGGAGGAGGAGGAGGAGGAGGAGGGGGTTAAAGTTGGAGCACAGCGATGGAGACGCTTTGACTTCTGCCTTAAGTGAAGCCGCTCGGAGACGATAGACGCAGTAAATAGAAAACAGCGATTGTCGTCTCGCTCTGCCTCCCCCTCCGTAATCTGATTGGGCACGTTCCCCCGAATCGAGGGCAACGCCAAAACAAAAGATCACCAATCAGATAGAAGGGGCTCCCACTGAAGTTCTTGGCATGCTATGAATGCTTTGCCCTCTCATGTGCGCTAGTATCTAGCAGCGAGATTCCCCGTGTCGCTTTTATGTGTTAATCGTCACCGCTCAGTGAGACTATTGTACTGTCTGCATCGCCGGGGGAGGAAACCGCAAAAAAAAAGAGAGGAGGTGGGGGGGAGTTTATATGGAGAATGAATGCGAGCGGCGGAGACTGCCAGCACCGTTTCACACGAGCTGAGAGTCGCCTCATCACCCTGTTGACGAAGGTCCAAGAGTGCAATGTGTTGCTCTGCCACCGCAGACATCTCTAATTGGTGGGAAAGAAGTTCATGTCTGTGTTGAGGGCGGGAGGACAATTATCACCTGAAGTTCATCTTTCTAACATCTCCGAGGTGGAGAAGAGACGCGTGATGAAAGCGCCGACAGCCAGAGGCCGCACTTACCTGATCTCCCTGAGAGGTGCCCTTAGTTTACCCTTCAAACCTGGATCCACGACAGTTTTTCATTTTTATTTTTCGAAATTCTCTTTTCATTGACTTCTGAAAAGGTCCAAACAGATCGTCCTCGTAGGGCTTCGTCGCCTTCTGTTAATCACAAATGCATTCAGAGACGCTACAAAACCAAAAAACGGCCAGTAAAGTATATAATATGTACAGATACGAACCTAAAAAACGAACAAAAAAATTCAAAAAGGTGAAAACTCATTTTATAAACAGAACCAGAGTGTCGCGGTGTGTCTTCACGAAACATAAATTTACAAACAAAGATGTAAAAAACATTCAAATTTAAAAAATAAATACAAAACTGAACTAAAATGAACTGCAGGTGTAATATACTCAATCCATTTTTTTAAGAACTTGTCCTGTAATCCTCTCCATTAACCCTTTATAATCAGAGCAGATAGAGTTGATTTATTTGGAAAAAAGGGGGCGTGTCCAGCGTGACAAGAAAATGACCAAGAAAACTAGAGCGCCATGTAAATATCAGGAATGAGCGGCGAAATGTCCAAAACATTAACGACGGGACTAACGGGACGTTTACACGGCAACGGCTCTTGCATGACGCGTTAAACTTTCACTCCGTTTTGGCCTTTTGTTCACACAACGAGGGGCCCGAACCCGCAAACGTTCACAAAACACGGCGAGAGCGGTGACATCACAGCGGCACTTCGAAGGCGAGCATTACGTTTCAGACTAATAGCCGCGCACGAGTATCAGGACAACGATAACAACAGTGGCGGACCACCGAGTCATGTTTGTGGTTATTAACGGACCCTTTTCTTCGTCCGTCCAGACAAAACTGGCGGTTCTCGTGCGTGCGTCCGCCATCATCTTCTCGTTCGTTCGTACGATGGAAGTCTGGATGCAGCTGTGGGGCAGCAGGGCCTCGGTCATTCGCTCGTTGGCACACGAAGCAGGAAAAGCTCTTTTTTTAGGGTGTAAAATACCGGATCTACTGCATCGAGCGTGCGCACTGAGAGACTCTTCCAGACTTTCCAAATGTTATCGGACTGGATGGCGTTAATCTAAAAAACGATACTGTAAAAGACGTTTCACAGGGTTTTAACGCGCACAAAAACTGACGTACTGACTGACGTCACTTTGCTGATGTAAGTGGGGAAAAGTTTCAGGGCCAAAATTGAATTTCCACTTTCAGCTGCTGTGTGTGGCCTCTTTATGAGCGGGCGCGTGGTTTTCTTCCGTGGTGTCTTTAAAAACTGTACATTTTTGTTTTTGCAGATCCGTGTACACGAGCATTGTTTTCACAATGTTATCGTATGAATATGAAGACTTTTCTGTTTTTAGTAAACGTTCTCGTCGAAAAGAGACCTTAGTCCCTCGTGTGGCTCAGCCTACAAATACACTGGATCCCACATTTCCCAAATCTTTTATTGCACCGTGTGACAAAGTTCGTCCACAGCTACGTAAGACGGTACAAACCTCAACAAACAAAACAAAAGTGCCCTTAAAATTAACCCTCAGACTTTACTTAAAAATGTGCTGCATTTAACATAGTAACACAACGTTTTGCACCATTTTTTAAATTCTGTTCATGAAAACACGAACATATTTTACCCCAGCCTCTTTCTCTAGTTACGCTTCATTCTGCTTCAATTGTTTTTAGAAAAATACAAATTACTGTACATAAAATGAGCATTTTTGGCGCGGAAACCTCCGAACTTCCGAACTGCATCGTTGTTTCAAATGTTAAATCAAGCTGATAAAAGACTCCTTTATACAGTTTTCACCAAAATTTAGCCTGACGCTTTTGTTTTTCTGGCAAACTTTAACATCAGTGAAAGATGTTAAAGTTCAAACGCTGTTTTGTTGCAGAAAATGAGACTGTAATGATGAAGCGTCCGAGAGGTTAAGGGGAATTAATAGTGAGAAGTTAAGTGCTCCCTCGCCGCCTAAAAAAGAACAAATACACAGAAAAGCTGCTCAGTTGCAGCTCTGCTCTGAATACTAATATCTCAGCAGTGTGTGTGTGTGTGTGTGTGTGTGTGTGTGTGTGTGTGTGTGTGTGTGTGTGTGTGTGTGTGGGTGTGTAAAGCAGATGCCATTCTGCTGATCTCAGTCCACATCCATCCGTCTACAACCCAAATCTTCCCAAAGGCCACCGGGACGAGGCGTCCTCCTCGCAGCCTTTTTCCCTCCGCAGGTCAGGCGGCGTCCAAACTGTTTCATCTCGTCTCGCAGGTCGAGCGACGCCTGACGGGGAACATCTGCCCGCCAAAAATTCACAAGCTGCCGCCGAGACGACATCGACAGTCGGTTTGTGTTTCTGCCGCCACACGGTGTCATCGACAGTGTTGAATGTTGACGCATCTGTTGTGCTGCTGAGTTATCTGCGTTTCAACAAGTTTCCCTGTGATCTTTAGGGATTAAAATGGCGACACGGGATTCAGATTTGGACGCAGGTGTGGGCGTGAATGTGCCTCTTTATGAAAAGCAGTTAACCTTTGTGATACGAAGATATTTACAGGGGTAGCAATTCTAATTTTTTTAAAAATATCATTTATTGCATTTTTTTCAGAGAAAAATCAATGAATGTGACAGCTGGGAAAAGTAAAAGAAAATAAATTTTAAAAAAAGAGAATGATTACATAGAACATTTAAAAATAAAATTAATTACATATGAAAATAGTAATAATTTGAGAAGTTAAACAATAAAATGACAGAATCTAAAATACATAAATGTAGAGCTCAAAAACACAAATTTTAAAATAATACCAGACATAAAATCTAAATATGTTAACAGTTATATTAGGAATAAAACAATATATGTCACAAATACACAAAAGAGAGGAAAATGAATAAAAAATATATAATTTGTACATGAAAATTGAAAATGTTAAATTACATTAAAACAACAATAATAAAAATAATGTTAATGAAAAGTTAAACAACAAAATGACTAAATCTAAAAACAAAAAAAAACGCAAATATAATAATACAAAAACATTTTTTTAATTATATTAACAATACTACTCGAAAAATATTTAAGAAAATTATAAAATGTGTCAATGGTTGTTATAATTTTTTAAAAAAATAAGGAATCATTACATTTAAAATATTTACAGGACAAAATAAAGATAAAAATACAGCAATGATCCTACAAAAAAGTAAAGAAAAAGAACTTGAATTTTAGAAAAATATTGATAAATAATTAAATAATCTTTGTAATTTTGACCTGTGCTGTGGCGTGTTTTTTTTTACACTAAATAAATAAAACTTTTGAGGAAAATTGATGCATTTTTGTTGTTTTACCATAAGAGGCCTTTAACCCCGAGCCACTGTGTCTGCTAACCCTAATAATCATTCCCTTCCACAAACCCCGTCATGTTTTGGAAATGAGCTCCAAAAGTGTGTTTGCAGCAGCCGAACAAAGGCAAGTTTGGAGAGGTTTAAAGGTTGCGCGGACTGTGAGGAAAGTGCAGCTCGTTACGACTCAAACTGCGAAGCCGTCTCATTTGCAGAAACAAGTGTGCAGACGGTTTAAAGGTTGCATACATTCGGCAGGAATGCAGAGAAACCGTTTGACTTTCATGGAAAACTACAGTCAATATTGTGCGAGGCTTTAATGGTCAAACATATGCATATTTTCTGCTCGAGTCCTCCCGCTTTGATAAAGCTCAGATACATTCGGTATCATTTATCAAACACAGGGAGGAGGAGGGGGAGACGGCGGGGGGGCGAGCTGGAGAACAGAAGTTAGGTTTTGCCACGGTACCGAGCAGTTATTTTATTGACGTGGGAAGACACAGGAAACGAGCTGCTTTCACTCTTGCATGTCGAGTCCTTCTGTTGGCGCGCGAATCCAAAACAATTTCAGATTTTGAGAAATACGGGGGCAGCTGGCGTTCCCACAGCCGTGCCGGAATTAGCCGTTTACGCGCTGCAACCCTATCTGCTCTGCACCTGGGCGGCTAGCGTGGCAGCCCTGCACCTTTGACTCGGGCACACAGGGCACCACTGCAGACTCTGTGTGTGTGTGTGTGTGTGTGTGTGTGTGTGTGTGTGTGTGTGTGTGTGTGTGTGTGTGTGTGTGTGTGTGTGTGTGTTAAAGAAAGAGACATAATGTGCAGTGTGTCAGTGCAGGAGGAAAATTTACTGTCTGCAGCCTTCCTTCACGTTTCACATTTTCTTTCTGTGAGAAGATCGTTTGTTTAGTGAGTTTCACAACCATCAGGCTCTTTAAAAACAATCAAAAGTAAAAGCACAAACTGCAGTGTTTTACATTCCTTTTTTTGTTATTTTGCATCTTTTTACACATTTTTATGTAGTTTGTGTCTCTATTGGGATTTTGTATCTTTGAGGTAATTGTGTCTTTTTGTTGGTTGCTTTGACCCTTTTTCGTAGTTATTTTGCTTCTCTTTGCAGTTGTTTGCATCTCTGTGACGTTTTGGCTTCTTGTAGTCTTTTTGTTGCATCTCTTTAGGGTCATTTTGTGCCTCTTTGAGGTAATTGTGTGTCTTATCTGGTCCTTTGTGTTGGTCTCTGCATCTCATTGTGGTCATTTTGCATCTTTTTGCATCTTGTTGTTGCCTTTTTGCATCTCATCATGGTCATTTTGAGTCTCTTTCTGGTCTGTACTTATTAATTTGAGTTACATGTTTACCTGTGACGGCCGGGGGGGCCCTGACACACTGTTTGTGCCCTGTAGGTTAGTTCAGTAATCCTCCCATGGTGAGGACACCTGTTGTACAAAATCTTTACTGCTAATTTGAAGTCCAGACTGGCCTTTAACTTGCTGATTCTGGACTGTTTCATCCCCTCTCTGCATTTCTTAGATGAGCATGAACAAAAGCAAAGAACAATGATTTTATTTGACTGTTTTTGACTGGAACTGCAAGATAAATTTGTGTATATGACACTGAATCACAAATTCACACATTTTATATTTGGAAACAAGTATTTTTGATTCATTATTTTCTTCAATTTTTATTTAAAAAAAAAGTGAATCTCTTGTTTCAGAGCAGAGCCATCATGGAGGATCCTCACTGAAACTCTATAAAACCTGCAGTGAGTTAACGTTTAATTAGCAGGACTTCATTAGTTTGGGTTTTGGTAGAGAGATTTTGTGTCGTAAATGCTGTTTGCGAGGCTTCCCCGACCGGCCAAAAAACCCAAACTTAGCGGCGAGATCATTGTGAGTTCACTCTGTGCTGAGAAATATCTGTATCGGAGCTGACAGCCAGGCGCGGTAAACAGCGGTGAGGAGCGAACATGTTGTCGCTCGTGTTGAACATCTGACCTGGCTGGAACCTGCGGCGAGCGGCACAGCTGAACAGGAGGCCGTCTGGATGGGAGAGGAAAAGGGGGAGGGAGGGAGGTGGAGGGGGAGGGAGGCTTGGCTGTACATGCTTGGCGACTTGCCCCGGTCCCATTGACCAGACAGCTGAACTAGCGAGGGAGGGAGAGACGGAGGGAGGGAGAGAAGCAGGAAATGGATGCAGCCTCTGTTTTTTTTTATACATTTCAGAATAATAATCTGCACATTTATCTCTTATTTAACCTCAGCTATCAGTGCTGAGGTGTTTCTGCATCTACCATTTCCCAAAAGAGCACCTGTCAATCAAACAGCTGTGTGCAGGAGAAATGTATGTATTTGCATGCTTGCACTTTGATGCCGTTATGACAGGCTGTGTGTCTTAGGGGCGTAAAAGATTAACGGATACGTTTTGAATAGCAAATAACAGTCAGAGATTTTGATATGTGCACACACAACTGCAGATTCAGACCACGTTTTTCATGAAATTTGGAAAAAATTAACAGCCAGCTGTCAAAAACAGAGCTGTCTCTCGCTCTCTCTCGCTGCCCCGAGCTGGCGTGTGTGACCTGCTTCCACAGCCGAAAACTAAACGTACAGTTGTATAATGAAATATGCATGCAGCACCTCAAACCGAGATGTGCCCTGACAGTAAAGTTATAGGAAGGAGCAGTAAGGCTAGTATTAGCATCAAAATCAATGCTAAATAAATGTAAGTATAATCAGGAAAATAAATTAAAGTATGAAAAGTAAAAGCACCCATTGCAGAAAGACAATTTTGGAAAAAAAAGTGAAAGAAAACACAAAAAAACTCAAAATTATTTAGAAAAAAACAGAGAATGACTTATTTAACAAAATATTTTCTTTTTAATTTTTTCTTTTCAGCTCATTAATTAATCAACTGACCATTTCAGTTTACTTGCATAAACCATTGGGTAGTTAATTTCTATTTTAATGAATGCAATTTATCAAGAACACCTTGAGGAAATGTCTTCAGATTTAGCACAAATGTCCATTTGGACTCAACAATGAACTGATTAGATTTTGGTGGACATAGGTCAAAAGACAAGATCACTGGGACCTCGTCTGTCTCACTTTTATGAAAGCAATATCTAAAAAATTTTCAAATTTGGCACAAACGCCCTCACAAATAAACTGATTAGATTTTGGTATTTTAAAGGTCAAGATCACCTTGACCTTGCATCCATGTCATTCTTTTGAATGCAATATCTCGGGAACACCTTGAGGGAATGTCTTTGTATTCGGCACAAACATCCACTTTTAGTCAAGAAAAACTGCATTTTTTTGTAAACGTGGTCTTGTGAACACCTTTGGATTTTTTTCACATTTGGCACAAACATCCAGCTTATGAACTGATTAGAATTTGGCGGTCAGAGGTCACTGTGACCTTACTGTATTACTAAAGCTGTCAGAAAGATGTAGTGAATTAAAAAGTACAATACTTCACTTTGCAATGTCGTGCAGGAAAAGTGGCATGAAAGGACAGTACTCAAGTAAAGTACAAGTACCTTAAGTAGATGTACTTTTTTACGTTCCACCACTGATTTTGACTGACATTATTTTTGTATCCGGCCTTTGACTTTGTGTCTAGATGGTGTACATGTATCTGTATGTTAGAGCTCATGTTGGAGTCATGCGTATGCTGATTTGATTTGCACTTTGGTATTTCATCCATGTGCAAGTTTATGGTTAGAAAAAGCTAAATGTACCCTTTAAATACCGATTTATTTGTGCTTATTTTCTAAAAAACTTTCAAAGGTTGTCAGAAATATGCGATTCTTTGCTTATTCTTCATGCATATATAGTTAAAACAATTAATTTCATGTGTGTGTGTGTGTGTGTGTCCATGCTCATGTGTACAGTCCATCCATACACATGTAGGCGTGCACAGCGTGAGCACGTGTGCATGTTGTCCCTTTCACTCCTCTGCGACTGTCAGTGTGTCCGCATGTGACTACCTCCGCTGGGTCCCAGCGGGGGGTGCTGCGGGTGGCCCCGCCCACCTCGGGCCAGTTCCAGCCAATCAGGTGCTAATGTGTGGGAACAGGAGAGGGGCTGCGCTGACAGATGGCGGGCTGACCTGGAAAACCTGCCCCCTTTTCAGGGTTCAGCAGTCGGCAGATGACAGGTATTATTTCATAACCCAAAGACTGAAGAGGGGCTGGTGGTTGGACACACACACATACACACACACACACACACACACACACGCACTTTAGCTATCAGTTTGAATCAGTCACGACATGCTGAGTGAATTCCCGTTGAGTTTTCTGGAGTAAAGTCTGCAGTTTTTAGCTCTGGAAAGTAGTTTTTGGGGGGTGGAAAGAGGAAAATCTTAATTATGTCGATTTATAACCTTGAGAAATACAGATAAAAGATGTGTTATATTGATTTCTTTTTAACACAGTCAGTCAAACCTAATTAAAACAGACTTCACCCTTCGAAACCTAAAAAAAAATTTGGCTTAATTTATTTTAAAAACATGGGAAGAAGGATAACAACTTCAGCAGTAATGATCCAAAATCCAAAAAAAATCTTTTAAAAAAGTACAAGAAAATTACCTGGAAATTAGCAACAAAAAGATAAAAAAAAAAAAAGCTTAAAAAACAAAACAAACAAGGAGATGACACAAAAAAGGAGCTTAAAGCTTATTATAATTCTCTGTAATATTATTTGGTAAATCATTATTTAATCATTATTTTTACTTTTTTTTCTAAATCAACTACTGTCTTACAGTTTATGAAAACATCTCGTATCAAGTTGCTAATTTCCTTTTTTTTCTCCATTTTTTTAATGCCTTTCTTAAAAAGAAAACTACTAATATCTTACAGTTTGTGGAACATTTCTTCACAAAGTTGCTTATTACCTTTTTTATTTTTTAATAAGAAATAGAACCAATTTTCTCCAGGTTTAATGGCATCTGAAAGCACAAGGAAAATAATACTGCTGCAGGTTTGAAACGGTTAAACTTTAATCATTAACATCCTGTTTGCATTATTTTGCCATTTATTTGCCTTATTTTGTGGTCCGAAATTCTCAAATTCAGCACTCTGCTTTGCTTTTCTGAGGCTGCAATTTAATTTACACACACACACACACTCACATACACGCACACACACACACACGTAGTGCGCACCATTTACACACTGGTGCACCAGCTCACAGTACACATAATTTCACACTTATCCATTGACACACACACGCATTTATCTGAGGCTCCAACCAGCCATGTAACTCTGATGTCAGGGCAAATCTGTCTGGCAGAAAGTGCTTTTTGATGAAGTCGTTCATAAATTTTAATACAACATGTCAGCGAACATGATGTATAGACTGGCTGCTCATTCATATTTCAAACAGTCTGCCGTTGAGAAAACAGCAGGGGTGTACCTTGCCTCTACCTTAAAGTGCTGCGTGGTTACGGCTGTCAGAGTGTGAGCGAAGCCCAGAAAAACGCTGCGAGCTGTTACACTTTTGATTCTTAGGTGCAGGGATTTTATTACAAATCAGCCGTGTCAGACTGCAGCGTGGAGGAAGTGTGCAAAAACACAATCTCTGAGAAATTAGGAAAATCTGATACATATTGTCATGCAAAACCTCTTTGAAGGCATAAATCATTTACCTGTGCTTAATAATTCAATAAAGATAGACAGTCATTTGCATCATAATTCACACAGTGCAGCTTAATGCTGCGTGTAGCTGGTGTTTTCATTAATTGTTTGAGCTGCAGGATAGTGATTATCAGATGTTGATTACACAGGTGTGCTAATCAGCAAGATGATGATTGTTTTTCTAAAACAGCTGGCCACTGTCATTTTTAATAAATGTTACTAAAGAGGAGGGAGTTATTGTTGCAGGGACTATTTTCAGTGGTGGATGAATCCACATTTGGAGCTCTGGTAAGCATTGGGGTATATTAAGGCCATTTAGGATTTTTTAAAAAAAAAAAGGAGCCAGGAGTGGGTGGTTGATCTTCACAGAAAATCAACAACTCATAACTTATCAATAAACCTTAGCGAAAACGCTGAATCAGCTCGTTTGTCTCAGTCTGCCTATAGGACATTCACCCAATGGCCCGCATGTCAGAACGACCAAAACAGGACGTCTATGCTCAAACAAAAGTCAAAGTTTTGTGTTCGGCCCACTTTATTTACTCAGTGTGTATTCAGCACACCCTGAAAACTGAAAATAATCAGTCAACTTAAAGTATTAAACTAATATTGAACTGCAGAGGACACAAACCTCAGGCTCGTGGGTGAAAGTCCTGGGTCTCCCACTGTGGACCTTGTTGCTCTTCACGCTCCGTCAGCTTACTTAGAGGGCAGTAAATGTATACGTTTTTCTTGTTAATGTACCACTTTATAGTAAATCAGGGTTTTTTTCCGTAAATTCACAACTTTTATCTTAGAAATTATGAGTTTTTCTGTGAAAATAACCCCCTCCGCTTGCTTTATTTATTATTTTCCCTACAGTGGTGCGCTGCGGTAACAGAATTGCTCATAGATTTGTTTACTAACAGTTTTTGGACAATAATGCTGCTCTTTGGCAGAGAGGAGGAAGATATATAATTGTGAATCTCTTTGTGGTCTGTTGCATCTTTTTTGGTCTTTTTGTATCTCTTTGTTGCCTTTTTTTAGCATCTCTTTGTGGTTATATGGTATCTTGTGGTCTTTTTGCATCTGTGTGAGGCCTGTTGTATCTTTTTGTGGTCTTTTTGTATTTCTTTGTTGCCTTTTTTAGCATCTCTTTGTGGTCAAATTGCATCTCGTGTTTTTTTAGCATCTCTTTGTGGTCACATTGTATCTTGTTGCGGTCTTTTTGCATCCGTTTATGATCTTTTTGCATCTCTTTGTAGACTTTTTGTATCTCTGTGGGGTATTTTTGTATCTTGTTCTGTTTTTTGTCCATCTCTTTGTGGTCTTTTGTGTCAGATTTTGGACATTTTGAGATTTTGTGTTGCTCTGTGGTTGTTTTGTCCCTTCTGTAGTTATTTTGTGCCTCTTTTACGTCTCTTTGCGGTCTGCTAAAAATACTCTTAATAAAAGAAGATAAATAGGCTTTTTGATAGACACACAATAAATGTGGATTAACTGTTAATCACCTGAAAACTTTTTCACCTTCAGGGTCGAATCAAAGCGACAAACAGAACATTTTAAATCACAGGTGAAATGTCTCGAACATTGAGTGTTGAGGAGAAATATGAGTCAGACCAAAACGATTCATTGTGCGGTTTGCTCTGAACAGCTGAGCATCACATCGAAGTGATTCTCGCCTCGCTGAGTTGAAGGTGGCCGATATCTGATTTTCCCAACCTAAGACTCTCGCCTTGTATGAAAATGAGACACATTACCGGTCCATTAATTGATCCGGCCGCTGCTTTGAAATGTGGACCTCCCTGAGAATTAGGAATTAGGGCCGACTCTGGGGCCAATTAGGTGAGTCTTCGCCACGTCTCCCGCCGGCTCCTCCGACGCATCTCAATCAGTCCGGACCGTCCGCAGGTGAAATGCCAGACGGAGTCGCCGGTCGCCGTCGTGAATGCTAAAGGCGGTCGGGGCGGTAATGCTATTCATGTCCGAATCATGCCATGCATACAGCGCGGGGGGGCAGAGGCTAATCGTCTCTCATTGGCTGGTTTTACCTTTCATGATCCTCATGATGCTCCTCACTCAATATGTGAGAGCAGCTTTTACCTTCCTCTTTCATCTCCGCCAATAATAGCAGCAGCGCGTCTATGAATAGCAAAGAAGAAGAGATGTGGAGGTAATTATCCCTCTGGGAGGACCCCCCCCCCCTCCCTCTTTTTACAGATTTTAAGATCTGATACACAATGACTGTCAAATTACAGCTTTGATAAGAGTTATGTCATGTTTTATTGATCCCTGTAGGGGTATTTTTCTCTTGTGCGTCTGCCACAGAGAGGTCAAAGGTCAGGGGTAGAGGTTATTTAACTTCAAATGCAGTAACAGCATGAAAAACCTGCATTTTTTTGGTTTTTTTGCATTATATTTGGAATCATTCCACTTGTATCAGAGCAAAGTGTCTCGATCAAGTGTATTTTAAAAATAAGCTGTGAGGTTGCTCACAGTTATTAACCTGTTCTTTGGCAGAGAACATTATCCAGTAACGGGATAATTTGACAAATTTCAACCAGCGTTTTATCAAATGAATGTGTAGATGAACTGTGGTAAACATCCCCCATTGCCAAATAATGTCAACTACGTCATTTGAGGGCATTTTGCAGGCTCTTTGGCTTTCTCACACCACAGACTGTACTTCTGGCTTTTCGTATTGCCCGCCAAACTGGACAAAAAAACTGCTTAAAAAAACTGATTCCCTATACAAAGAAAAAGCAAAATTTTTCTGACAACAAAGAAAATAAAGATAAAACAATTATTTAATTAAATACATTAAAAAAATATTCCTAATAAAAGGAAAAAATGAAAAAGAACAAAACAAAAGAAAAATAATGATAAAATAATTATTTTATTGAGTGTATACAAATTACAAAATAAAAAATATATATTTAAGAAAGTTAAAACCAATGCAAGCGCAGACCAGCATTTTTCTAACAAAAGAAAAATAATGATAAAATAATTATTTAAATGAATGTATAAAAATAGAAACATTAAAAATCCACACAAAAAAATCCTTATACAAGGGAATGCATTTTTCTGACAATAAAAGAAAATAATGATAAAATAATTCCTTAATTAGGTATGTGAAAATTGAAAAACTGAAAAATTAATACTATTTATTTTATTTTATTAATTTTTGGGGTATTTTTTTTACTTTGTTCTGTGGATAATTTAGCATCCAGTAAAAACCTCCTGAACAATGAAAACTGAAGGAATTTTAGTTTTAGCTGCTTGCATTTCACAATCCTCACCTCTAGAGGCCGCTAAATCCCCCTGTATCTTACACACCGGACCTTTAATGTATTTTGTGCATGGTCCTTATTAATTAAGACTAATAATAATACTAATATTACCATATACCCATATAGTTTTTCACTTCATTTTAACATCATAAAGCTTCAATGAAGCATCTGGACACATATGATAACAGAATATTCTGTATTTGATGCAGTTACTTACATGAAGGGCAATAAGGGCAATAATACTGAGTTTTCCACTAGATTTCGATGTTATTACTAAACGAGCCAGAAACAGTGATGAAGGAGGACGCACGCAGACAAACAGCTAAAAGGGCAAAAAAGCTAAACGTCATGTCGGGTTGTAACTTTAGATGATGTATTCAGGGCAAAAGTGTTTTGTACAAACAGTGTTTGGGAGTGCAAAGAGCCGAAATAAATTTTCCAATTCTTGAAATAAAATGGAAAACTGGATGTTAAAGGATTAATTCAACTGTTTGAACTCAAAAGTTAAGTGTCAAATCTGTTTCCAAGAGAAGTATTTTCAAGACTTTGGAAGAATAATGAAGCAGATCGTCCAGCTTTGAAACAGAGCTGCAATTATATTGCAACTTTTCTCCTCATGAATGCATTTTTAGAGAAAGAGGAAAAAGTGAAACAAAAGATTCTGAATGCAATGACAGCACTCTTCTGAGAACAAATAAAAAAAAGTTTTTTTTAAAAAAATTAAATGCAATTTAAAAAAAAACCAAAACAACAGAATAATTGAAACAAAATAAAAAAAAAGATTCCCAATACAAGGACAGTACAATACAATAATTATTTAATTAAATATATAAAAATAAAAATGACAAAAAAAACTATTTAAAAAAATCGATTCCTAATATAAGGCAAGATCAGCATTTTTCTGACAACAAAAGAAGATAATGGTAAAATAATGACTTAATTAAATATATAAAAATTTAAAAAAATATTTAAAAGAAGGAAGGAATAAAGAAAGATTTTTCTGACAAGACGAAATAATGATAATATAATATACATATAATAATAATGTCATTCTTTGAATATAAAAAAAGAAAAGAAAAAAAATATTTCTAAAATGAATCCTAATACGAGGAAAGACCAGAATTTCTGATGCCAAAATAAAATAATAGTAAAATTACTGTTTAATTGAATATATAAAAACTATATTTAAAAGTAAACGGAACAGTATTGAGTTAAAAAAAAAAAAAGAAAAAAGAACACATCAAAATAATGTCCGGGTGCCAATTGGCACTTCAACAAAATTAGGGGGCAAAAATTTAATAAAATACTCTCCATGCAACCCACGTCAAAATATATTATTTTGAAATAATGTTTTTATAGGGGACAGATTTTCATTGTGCGTATGTTAATAGGGATAATTATGATCCTGTCTGTCACATTTCAGCCATCTAATCCCTGGGAGCTGACCATGTGCTGTGTTCAGATGTGTCCTGCCACTCTAAACCCCGTTGTAATCCCGCGTTCAGCCAGCGTGAGCCTTAATTGAAATAATCCCTGCCGATGAGCGACGAGCGCTGCTGCAGCACAAACGTGCAGCCGGAGCCAGTGTCATGATGGGTCCAGTTTAACCCACTGTGTGACTCTGACCTTTCCCTCGCTGCTCGCTGGGACCATCTGAACCCGTCCCAGTAAGGACATCTGGTCGGATAGTGGGGAGGTCGTTTGATCCGCCTGGCTGGTCCCAGAGGCCTTTCAGACCCTCTCAGACTTACTGTACAACGCTGAGTGCTGCTGGAGGGGGACGGGACACAACCGCGGCGGCTATCAGCAACGACAGAGATTTTTTTCCTCGTATTATAATTTTTTGGTCAGATTTTCTCAAATAGGTTATGACTCGTGCACATTTAAAAGATAAAAATCCAAATGAGAAAAAAGGGGTCGTCGCTCTGTGAAAAATTACAGAGCTGAGCTTTCTGGTTAAAACAGCAGCTAAATCCAAGTTATTTGTGTTTTAATAATCTTTTTACACCAACATGTTGCAGATTTGAGTTTCTCCAGATTGCAAAATCAACCCCCATCAACAGGCCCCAGATCTATTTATACACCTGCAATTATTGAACAGAAATGTATATGCTGATTTCATCAGAGCCACACTGAAGAAAAAAATACTGATTTTGAGGATAAAGTCATAATAACCCCAGACAAAGGTCATAATTTTCTGAAAAAAGTCATAATATTGCAAGACTAAAGACACAATTTCCAAAATAAAGTCATTATATTACCAGACAAAGGTCATAATATTTAGAAAAACTTATAATATTACAAAAGTAAAGTCATAATTTTCTGAAAAAAAGTCATAATATTATGAGAATAATCATAATTCTGAGAATAAGGTCATGATTTCCCTAAAAAATCATAATTTCAAGAAGAAACCCCATTATATTCCCAGAAGAGTCATATTTTTTGAGAAAAAAGAAATAATTTTACAAGAATAAAGTCATAATTTACTAAATAAAGTCATAATATCACAAGACAGAGGTGGTAATGTTGAGAATAGGTTATAATGTTTCAAAAATAAAGTCATAATATTACACAAATAGTAAAAAAAAAAGTGATAATACTAAGAGAATATTCAGAATGTCCTGAACTGAGTCATAATGTTTTTAGTATAAAATCATAATGTCAAGAAAAAAAGTGATAAAATAATGAGAATAAAAAATTGTTTAACTTTTTATTTATTTCTTTTTTTTGTTTGTAATTATTAATTTTTAATTAAAAAGTATTATGAGATTACACTAATATTTTGAGAAAAAAAACATGATATTATGATGTATTTTATGGCAAAATAATGACTTTTTTTCTCAAAATTGCAATTTCCTTTTATAATTATATGACAATATTTTCTGAATAAATAAATAAATGGGAATCAGATCTTGAATGCAATTACAATTATGTCGATGTTGGTCCAGTATCTTTAAAATGTCTTAATCACAACTAAACAGAAGAAAAATTAAATAACATTTATGGACTGTTACTTACGCTTATCTGAAATAATGTTGACAGTGCATTGTTAGAAAACTTTAGATATTATCAAACTCTCACGCAGTGTGAGAAGGAAACCAGCAACATGTGAAGAATTATGTGGCTTTTTTATTTCCGTATTATTATTAACCCTCGGCGAGTGATTTAGTGTGGAAACTTGTGCTTTTGTGCTCTTATACTTAACGCTGACTGTACTTTATTGGTATAAAATAGGTTATCATACCATATTTGACTGTTTTTTTCTTTTTACTTAAATTTTATGTTTTACTTTATTTATAATTTATCTTTTTATTTTTTCCAGCTTTTTTTTCTTTTAGTTTTGTACTTGAGTGAAACGCCTGATTTGTGTGTGACCTTCGCTGAAATTCGCTTAAAAAGTTAAATATATACCAAATAAAATCACATAAACAAACTCTGAAAAAGTTACAAACGTTCGGTATAGCAGGACATTTTTCTCAATGTGTTATAGTGACGACAGAGCAACCCGTGTCATGCAGTTAAAAACACAAGACTTAAAATTTTAAAATATTTTCAATTAAAAAATCACCTATTTTCCCAAATCAACCCCAAGGAAGAAACACAATAATAAAGCCACCGAAATGATCTGAAATATTGTGGAATTATTTAAAAAATGACCCCAAACAAACAATGACGTGTCCTTCAAAAACTGAACTGAGAACTTTTATCTTGAAAGGAAAAAAAAAGACATTTTGGCCATAAATTGATGCAGAAGAGGTGAAACATTGCATACAAAATCACCAGAATGGCAGAAATGCTTGTTTGATGCTCCCAAATTTTCCCACATTTCTTGCCCCCTCCCCTCCTCAAAAAGTTAAAATGTTGAAACAAAACCTAAACCCCAAAATTAATAAAATTGAGGGTTATGAAAAAATGTGTTTTTTCATACTTTACTGAATATACAAGTATAAGAATTAGTTAAAATCCTTAATTTTCCAGTTAAATTTAGGCATAAGAGACGTGTGAGACACCTGCAAAAGGAGGACTAGTAAGACAAAGTACATGATAATGTTAAATTAGAAATAAAGGTCAGCACTTGGATGAAATGTCCTCCTCCTCTAACTCTGAGTGTTTGAAAGTCACTGATGTGAGTTAATAAACTGTGCGACAGAAGTAAAAGCTACGCAGTGTCTGTTTTTGAAGATTTCAAACACAGCCACAGTGTTTAAACAGCTCTGTTTATAAAGCATCACCTCTGAATTATTCTCCGCCGCGTGTTCCTCTCTAATGAATGTGTTTCTCTCTCTATTTAGTTATTCTGCGTCTGAATGGGTCCGTCTCTGCCTCCTTTTCCTGCCACTGTATCTAAAACAGTGCATTAACATCTGCAGCCCATTTAGTGCTGCTGACACCAGGCTAATAACAGTGTGTGTGTGTGTGTGTGTGTGTGTGTGTGTGTGTGTGTGTGTGTGTGTGTGTGTGTGTGTGTGTGTGTGTGTGTGTGTGTGTGTGTGTGTGTGTATTTGCGCGAGCCAACAAGCACAGCTGAAAGGTGTCACCGAGGCTCCTACGCCTCCTCTAACAGTTACTGATTCAGGGGGCGCTTGTTGTTTTTTTCTTCTTCTTTTTGTCTGTTTTTTTGTGTCAGGCTGCTGGCTTTAACCCTTTGAAACCTGAGCAAATTGGCTTGATTTCTTACAAAAACACATGGAGAAGGTAATGAGCAACTTGGGAAGAAATGATCTGAAAAATAGCAGCAAAGAGGCCAAGAAAAATACCTAAAACTGAGCGAAAACAAATGATAAAATGACATGGGAAAAAATGTGCTTAAAAATAATAATATTTCTGTTAAATATTTTTAAATATACAATTAAGAAAATCAGCAAAAGACAAACTGTAAAACAAACAAAAAATCTGACCAAATAAATAAACAAAAACATAAAAAATTAAAACAAAGATAAAGTTAAAACTAAAACAAACAAGGAAATGAAATGAGAAAAATTAACTTAAAAAATACAAATGAACGCAAATATACACAAAGATAATTATAAATTTTAAAATACAAAAAATGCAAAAAAATAAATAATTCCATGAAAAAAAATAATGAATATAACGACAAACAAAGACAAAAAACCCACATAAAAACAAGGAAATGACCTGGCACAAAAATGTGCTTCAAGAAATTTTCTCCAATATTTTTTCTTAGCTTATTTTAAAAAATAAAAAAATATTTTGGAAATGTACTCTTTTTTTTTTGCAAAATGTGGAACACTTCTTGCCAAGTTCATCATTGTCTTTTTTTCTATAATTTCAAAGAATAAAACCAAAAAATAAGAAAAATAATGAAAAAAAGTAAAAATAAACAAACAACCGAGAAAAATTGTGTCTAAAAATGGTAACAATTCTAATTTAAAAATATTATCAGCTTATTCATAAATACAGTTTTTCGACATTTTACCCTGTTTACTTAAATATATGTTTTTTAATCCACTTATTTCTTGCCTAGTGCAGAACACCTCTTGCCAAGTTGCTCGTTGCCTTTTTTTCCGATGTTTGCAAAAAAAAAAAAGCGAGCCAAATTTGCTCGGGTTCGCAGGTTTAAATGCTTGTAAAAGGCGTCTGAACGCAGGACAAGAAAAATGATGTCGATCCAGATTTCAAAGGGTTAAAGGAACATTCAACAGAGTTTGTGTTCGACGTCCAGTTTGCAGCGCTGCTTTGTAACGGTCGAGTTATTAGACGTAATCAGAAGGTGGACGCGGCCAACACCTGAGCGATTGGTGCGCGCAGATGGAGAGGAGGGGTTTAAAAAAACAAAAAACATCCCTCGCTTATTCTCCTGCTCTCTCTTTCCCCGCATTGTTATTTGTCCATTTCAAATTATTGATCTTTTACAAATATTTTTCAAGGTATCTTAATTACTCGCAAAAGAAGCGGCGCCTTGGCCGGCGGACAACACAAATAAGTTAATTTGCATTTCTGTGTTGTGAGTGTTTTGGCAGGCGCCGCGCCGGTCCAGATTGTAACCCCTATTTCTGCCTCCAAAAACCTGCCTTGGAGGAGCGTCCACGGAGGGATTAGGGATTTAGTGGGGAAGGTAAGTGTGACTACAAGCTTTGGCTCGCCATCTGCTCCCCAGCAGAGTTGAGGCCAACCTGTGCAGCCTGCAGCAAAGACCTGGGCACTGTGCTAACTCTGGTTGGAGCCAACCTGGCGCCCGCGGCCCCAATCACCAACAGTCTGCTGATTAGTTGTAAGAAGCACTCCATATGTAGCAAAGTTTTTTTCCCCTCCTCTCTTTCTGTCTGTCTCCTTCCCTTCCTCTCCTTCGTATATTCCCTCGCCTCGCCGCATTAAATAAATATGAATGTATGGAATTTTTTTTTTTTAAGCGCCTTCGGTTGTCTGGAAAAAAAAAAAAAAAAAATCTCCCTCCTCTCACCTCTGACAGAAGCCAGCGAAAGAAAAAAGATGAAGAAATCCTGGCCTGTCTTCTTCTTCTTCTTCTTCTTCTCCTTCCCCTCCCTTGCTCTCTTTTGCCTGGCAGCGCCGGGAGACAGATGACAAGGGTTTGTGGCCGTCTGATCACCCCTGGGTGGGTATTTTCTAATTTATTTAACGGCAGCTTATTAAAGGAAAAAAACAAGATGAAGAAGAAGAGGAGGAGGAAGAATAGAGAAGGCGGAAAGGCAGGTCTCTCGCCCCGGTGGCCAGGGGAGTCAACCCAGCCAAGGAACGGCGAGGAGAGGATGCTCCGACTCCCCTGGTGGAGATACCCGAGAAGATCAAACGACACCGGACGAGGAGGAGGAGGAGGAGGAGGAGGAGGAGGAGGAGGAGGAGGAGGAGAAGGAAAAAACACAAGAAACATAATGCTCATTATTTAATTGCAGCCATTCCTGTTGCCAGGAACCTATTTCTCACTATTAATTATTCATATTTTATTTCAGTAATCCAATACTCAGGTGAGAGCGGCTGCTCTTGATAGAACATGTAATTTGGAGGCTTAATGGCGGCGCTGCGGCCCGAGCAAAAGGGATTAGAAACAGAGTATAAATCACTAATGGCGAGCGCGCGGCGGCTCAAATCCGTCTTTGTTTTGCTTGTGTTTTATTGCGTCGCTCCGGGGGACACACTTTGACCTTTCACCGTGGCGAGAAAGGAGGAGAAAAATGAAAAAAATCACACTTCCCAGATAATTTCCAGATTTGTCCAAACAAAGAGTTCATCAGCGTCTCTCGCTGGCTGACAATGAATATACAAAACGCAGCGTGTGTGCGCGGGCTGATTCATACAAATTATGTTTTTCAGGCAGAATAGCACCATCACTTACTTTTTGATCCGATTAGCTCCGTTTTCCTCCCGCTGCATGAAAATCATCTCCCAACACCTTCATTTGTCTGTGTGATGTTCAGGATAATCACAATTTATGGACTTGTAGGAATTTGGGGGAAGATTATAAACATAGAGAGTTTTTTTTCGTTGTCAGCTGACTGTAAAGCCCCGAGGTCATGTTTTTTTTTTATTTTGTGCTCCCACATAAATGTGTCTGTCACCAAGTCGCCATCGCTCAGACAGGCTGACAGAGCAGGAGGCGTTCGCTGCGTCTCAACATCCATATTCTCTGCTGAGAAAAAGACAGATTTGCTTTTAGAAACTGTAATACGGTGTTACTCAACTAAATCTGGCCCCTGATAGGGGCCCTGATGGCCCCCAAACTATTTTCTAATTCACAATCAAAATAAAGTCATTCACGTTGGGAAAGTTTTTTGTACTTTTAGTATTCATGAGGTGCCAGAGAGCATAAAACTGCACCTAAATGGAGCTTATTTATCAAAAAAGTGCCAGTGGAGGATCCCTGCACCCTGACAGAGGTCCTAGCTAAGACCCTAATGTCCTAAAATCGTAGAAATGCCCTTAAATCCCAGAAAAGACCTTAAATCCTAGAACTATCTAAAAATCTTAGAACTGTCCTAAAATCAGAGAAATGTCCAAAAATTGTAGAAATTTAACACAAAGTGATTCAAATAATCACAAGGAGATTCAAAACAACCACTGAGGGACGCATTTATGAGAAAGTTTCAAATCCACTCTGTCCGATAGTTTGAAAACTCAAACTGCGTTTTAGGATCAGTGAGGCTGAAAATGATTGAGCAGTTTATCGAAATGCATTCCTGCCAATTTCGGCTGAAAACGCCTCCGCCCGCGGCGAGCAGAAGCGCGTGTGAGTGTGAACACACTGTAAATGTGCTGTTGCGTCGACTGTAAGCTGGAAAACGTGCCGGCCACGTTTTTTATTTTGACATCCACCAAAAAACAAAGGTGCTGCGCAGCTTTTAAGCACACGAGAAAAAAAGGCAATTAGGTCATAGAATATGCACACATCTTGCATGCTCTCTGGTCTCCCGCAATTTGGGCTTAAAAAAAAGTAAAGGTCAGCCACGTTAGTCAGATTGCGCTCGACAAATTCTAAAAAGGCTCGCTGGTCACGCCGAATGTATTCCCTGCAACATAATTAGCCCCCTCAATTCCCTGTCGTGCCAGGCTACCGGGTGTCTCAAAAGCCCCACCCCTTCCCCCAAAATGCCTTTCACCTCTGCTTGTTCTGCGATGATGCCCCCTCCTCCTCCTCCTCCTCCTCTCTTCCTCTCACCGCTCTATCACACATTGTTGCTCCCCTAAACTTGCTGCAGATGCGGTCGGCTGATGCATAAATTAGTCATCAACATTAGCATTAGCCGGCGCGTGGCACCCGGTGCCAACTGCTCTCCGAACGGCCATAAAAGGTCATGTTTTGATGACTGAATGCCACACAGGCACCTTGGCTCCCCGGAGGAGGGTTCCCCAGGTGCACGTGAAAGGTTAAAAATTACCTACCCGCCGCCGCCTGTCTCTGGCGAAGGAAATAATTAGGGGGTTTTTAGGGAGCGGCAGAATGCCTCGCTGTCAGATGACAGAGCGTTACCTAATGGTCGTATCTGGGGAAGAGTCAACCGGCCTGTCATTCTCTTGACAGGACAAATGAGCATAATGGTGGCAGGGAAATGGGCGCCTGTTCCCCCCTTTTTTACCAGCCGGGGAGGCGGGGGAGGCGCAGGGAGGAGGAGGAGGAGGAGGAGGAGGAGGAGGGGGTGAAATGGCAGAGCCTGAGCAGAATAACACACGGACGTTAACCTTTTACATAAATCTGTTAACACGTGTTTGAGTGCTGTTTAAAAGTGAGGCTTGATGCTCTCCTCCGAGGTGGGCTCAGCCCGCCGGAGCTTTCTCCTGCTGAAATTTGTCGTATTTTCGTGTCGTCAAAACAAAGTAGACTTTTGTCGCATGAACTCGTATCGGACAGGGAGCTGCGAAAGATTCATTCGAGCAAGAAAAATTATAAATTTAACAATCAAAGCATGATGAAATACTCGAAAATCAAATCTGGCGCCCCCCCACCCGATGTCCACATCACAATAACAACACAGTGATTCACAGTGGGACGTGTTTTTGGATATTTAGCATCCGTAAGGTGTCAGAGTACATAAAACAGCATCAAAAAAGTGTCAGTGGAGGATCCGGCACACCTCTGTCAGAGGTCCTAGCTAAAACCCTAATGTCCTAAAATCCTGGGAGCTTATTAAAATACAAGAAACATCCTAAAATCCTTCCTGAAATGTCTTAAAATTCACTCATTGTTCTGAAATCCAGGAAACTTTCCAAATCCTAGGAAAATAAAAAATGTCCTAAATTCTTAGGAAAGTTCCCAATATACTTGATAAAACCCAAAATTTTAGAAATGTCCTAAAATCCTAAAGAAATTTCTTCTCACTGCTGCGACAGGCCCCTGGCCTCCTGTTATTTTGCAAAAGTGGCCCCCTGAGCAAAAATGTCTTAAAATCTTAGAAATGACCTGAAATCCTGAAAAAAGTTCTAAAATCCAAGAAAAATCCTAAAATCCTCCTGAAATCCTAAAAATGCCCTCAGATTCCATAACATGTACATGGCTGCTTCGACTGGCCCCTCGGCCTCCTGTCGTTTTGCAAAAGTGGCCCCCAAGCAAAGCCAGTAGAGTATCCCTTGTATAGAGGCTTCAAAATAAAATATTTGCAAAAAAAAGTCCTCAAGCAGAACATAATTTAAATGTGCATCCTCTCATGTAAAATCAAAACCAGAGTCAGTTAAAAAAAAATGCACATTTTCTAGAGATTTCCTCAGTTTACTTAATAAAACACTTTTTTTTTCAGAAAGGTAAAAATCTGTTTCCTTTAATCCTACATGTTAAAGCCAATGACGAGTGATCGCAGCTTTTAACTTAAAGTCACTTTTTTCAGTCAAACAATTTGACCTTGATCTTTGATTTTGTGCATGGGTCCAGTCCTCCCTCCCAAGCAGAGGGGGGCGGTAGAGCGCCTCACATGTTGCTGCCACTTGTGTTTGTAAATAAAGAAGAAGAGGAGGGAGGAAGTAGTGAAGCACTGTCACTGCCTGAAACTTTGACTTGCGTCTGTGCAGGTGGATTCACTCCCACAGCTGTTACCTGCAGTTTGCATGAACCACAAAGTTACCTTCAGTCACTGAGCTCAGAGTTATTAGTGCAGAGTTCAGAGTTCAGAGTTCAGAGTTCAGAGTTTTGAATCTCAGCTGCACACTTCTGTTTCTGTCTGTAGACGCTGAAACTGAAGAGACGGAGAAGACGAAGAAAAGATAAAGAAAAGCTGCAGAGGAAGGTGAGCGTTTCCCTGCTGTCTGTTTCTGTGTGTTTATTTAAGAAAACACTGAACTGTTTCTTCCTTTGTTTGTTTGTTTTGTGTTTTTGTGTCACAAACACAAAAGTTTACAAACATTTTTGGTAAGCTATAAAAAAATCTTACTTTTACTTAAACTTATTGACATTCTGTTTTTTTTGAATAAATAATTTCAAGTCATTTATTGCTAAAATTCATGGGATCGTTTTTATGGGTAAATATATGCATTGGCCTCCTTTGTTTGGTTTAAAATAAAAATTTAATAATAATAATAATAATAACAATAATAATAACAATAATAATAATAACAATAATAATAATAATAATAATAATAATACAATTTAATCACATGACTTTCTTATTTTACTAAAATGTATTTCTTAAGTGATGAGAATATTTTATTTATTATTATTATTATTATTATTATTATTATTATTATTAAACATTTTATTTAGTTTAATTAAGAGTAGTAAAATACCAAGAAAGTGATTTAGAAATCCTATTTTCATATTTGTATTTGATGAATTGTTTTGGTATGTTTATTTTTATTTGTGCATTTTATACTGCATTATATGTGTTTTTATCGACTATTTATTTTGTACAGTACTTTTGTACAGGACTTTGTCAACCTTGGTTGTTTTTAAATGTGTTATATAAATAAATGTGACCATATTATATTATAAACTATATTTTGAAAATATAGTTTGACATTTTTAAAATTTCTTTATGTTTTTTTTGCTTCAAATATCAAGAGTAGTAAAATATATATATATATATATATATATATATATATATATATATATATATATATATATATATATATATATATATATATATATATATATATATATTTAATTGTTTCTTTTTATTTTCTTTGTTAATTTTAATTATTATTATTATTATTTTATATTATATAGTGTATATATTTTTTTAAATATATTAAAGTATATTTTCTTGAATAGGACTCACGTGCATTCGTCCCGTCCTGAGATTCAGACCCACACATGCTGTTTCGGTAAGTGACGTTTTATTAGATGTGTGTTATTTGAAGGGATAAGAGCTTCAGCAGATACACTTTGGTGACTCTTCTGGTCTTAAAATTGACCATGTGCTTGTCTCAGCCTCGTTTTGATCTGCTTTAAAGGGAATTGTAGACACAAACCTACATTTTGGATTGTTTTTAAGTAATAATCTGTGGTTTTTAAACATTTTACTGTTGCAAATTGAAAGTGACCCAGTCTGAGATGCATGTTTTTAAACAAAAACTCAAGAACTTTCTCATAAAACTTGTTATGTTGAAAAGATAAGATTCACTGTATAATAAGATGCCACTGTAGTCTTCAATATAATCGTCATCAAAGCAAAAACTTAACACTAGCCGTGATTACGTTTGTGCTTTTAAAGATGGTGCAAAGTTAATGAAATTTGACGATTTCCAATAATCAATTCAATACCACGGTAAAAAAACTTCATTTGTTTAAACATTTTTTATTAGATTAAATTAAAATTGTAACCACATGTTGAGTGTAAACAACATGTGGACACAAACACACAAGAATAATGTTGCAAAAACGTCACTTCTGCTCCTCTGCATTTAGTGTTCAGCTCTTGTACTTGTGAGACATGACGGTTGGTCTTTGTGGTCGTCTGTTTGTCCCGCCCCTCCTCAACTGTGATTGGTCATTGTGTTTCTGCCTTCAAACGTGTGTTTTTTAGTCATCTGTCGTTGTTTCCATTATTTGTACCACCAAACATGGATTTTTTTTTTTTGGTGACTTGTGGCTGCATTTCTAGTAACATTTGTGCAAATAATATGTGTGTTTTGTAGTGACACATTGCTGTGTTTCCAGCACCATTGTGTCGCCAAATATGGGAGTTTTTAGGAGACCTGGAGGTGTATTTACATCGATGTTTGTGCCACTGAACGTGGGTGTTTTTTAGCGACCTGTTGCCACATTTCTAGTGTGTTAACTGAGAAAATGCCTCTACAGCCTGGTATGCACGGTGCAGTTTTGGGTCGTCTCAGGCCGTAGCTGAGTTTCCATCAATGTTTGTGCCACTGAAGGTTTCCAGCAACATTTGTGTTTTTAGTGATGCATTGCTGCATTTCCAGTGTCATCGTGTCACCAAATGTGGGAGTTTTTAAGCAACCTGCAGCTGTTTCTGTGAGTGTTTGCACCCCTGACAGCAGGTGTTTTAGCGCCCCGTTATGCACTTAAGTCAACCTTAAAACGAGCAGCTCGTCTTACTTCAGACTTTGGAGGATGCAAACTTCAAACCTTCTGCAGGAAATTCACTTTTATCAGGTGTAAAATTTGTGTAAAAAATAAGATAATTTCACCATTAAATGAAGTTTTGCTTAATATAATGATTTCTGAGTGAAATCTTAATTTGAAAGGGGGCTGGTTTTCTGAGGCCTCAGGTTGCTCTCGTCTCCCGCCTGCTGCGTTCACACCTCAGCTCAGCCTCCGAGGCTCCGCGGCGGCTCGGAGGTGCAGTTTGACTCTGTGCTGCAGTGCAGTTTAATCCTTCCTGTGCCACATCCTGCATGCTAACAGAGGGGTTATTAACATAACAAACTTAAATGCCCTATATAAATAATATGTTCGCAGAAATGCAAACCGGCTCAGCTGACACTGTTTAGGCAGCGCCTCCAACATCTGTTTATGAGCACTTTGCCTAATGATATCATCCGATATCATTAACTGTGGCAGTGCGCGCCGCAGCAGCAGGTGCAGCTGTTTATGCCCCCCCTCCCCAACACCTCCCCAACATACACACACACACACACACACACACACACACACACACTTGAAGAGAAAAGACTTTCACAGTCTCCTCCAACACCAGCACCAGCCCTCTCCTCCCTTCCACCCCACGAATCGCCAAACCGCTCATTAGGACAATTTTCCTCAACAAAAAAGCGGCCCCTATGATTTCAATCTGTATATCACCTGTAATTGTAGTTTTTAGCGAGAGCCTGATTCCATACATTTAGCGGGAGTAAACTGCGACTGCGGCTGCGGGTGCTGAAAGCACGCCTCTCGCCGCGGCCGCCAGCTGCAGAGGCTGTTTTTAGATGGCAGGCTTTCCGCAGGGAGGCTCTCGTAGGCCTCTGAGTGTGTGTGTGAGTGTGTTTTCTCGGGGAGGTGGAGCTTGGCGGGCCCTTCGCTTTGTTTCCTGACTTGCTCTGTTTAGATGCTGGAAATTATAGAAAATTATTGAAATTATTATTTCTGGCAGCAACAATGGGGGCTGCTTCCTCCTTCTGACCGGAAGGCCGCGTCCAGGGTCCTCGCAGGTTCTCTGGAGCCTGATTTGATCGTACGCTGCTGTAATTAGTCAGATGGTCGCCTCGAATGTTGTGCGACACGGAGCTATCTGTTGCATTAGCGCCGCACCCGAGGCGGACGCAGTATTTATAGATCCAAAACAAACAATGCATATGGCAAAATGTTAACTGGCTCCGTCTTCATGTTTCTGTTTCTGTCAGGGAGGGAAACGAAACACAAACTCTCAGCTCTGCTGGTGTTTGAATTGTTTTCTTTATTTTAACACTTTGTGTTAAATATCTTATATCTTACAATATCTTTTCCTGTATTTGCCCAAAACAGAGCTTCTTTACATTAGAGCTCTTCACTCCAAAACTGATCATACGTCATCTGCATGAGATCAACATTTCTGCAAGTTTTTATTAACAGATGCTCAGAGGTTTCCGTTCGTGCATTTGAAAATGTGGACGTTTTTCAGTGACCTGTAGCTGTGTTTTTAACAGTTTGTGCAACTCAACATGGGTGATTTTAGCAACCCGTTAACACATTTCCAATAGCTTTTGTGCCGTCAAATGTAGGTGTTTTTAGCGCCTGCCGGCTGTATTTCCAGCGCCGTTTGTGCCGTTAAACATGGCTGTTTTATAGCAACACACTGTGTTTACAGTGGCGTTTGTGCCACTGAATGTGGGTGTTTATTAGTGATCCTCCGGCACATGTCCGGTGTCTTTTGTGCCTTCAAACTGACTTTTTTTCGTGTGTGTCCTGAGGCTGAATTTTCAGCATTTGCACCGCAGAGCTGTTTCTACCTAGTGTTTGTTTATTTTTTATTATTGCGATTTTTTTTCATGTTTTTTCATGTTTTTTAATGTTGGTCATTTATTAATAGAGGGAGACTTTTTTTTTAAGCTGTGACATCAGCAAAGCCAAAACTTTAAAGATGCCAAACAGACGGTAAAATAAAACAAAATAAATCATATATGTAATGACAGAGTCATTTTATTTTTCCGCTGATGTAATTTTCAGTTTCTCCTTGAGACTTTGAAAGTGTAAAAAATCACTTTGACAGCTCTACCGGAAGACGAGCTTGTTGGCACCCAGAGGAGGAGTTTTATTTGCAGGCAAAGACCCCGACACTGAACCCGCTCTGAGCACTGAGGGCCAGCAGGGAATACACACCGACCACACACACACACCGACCACACACACACACACACACACACACACACACACACACCAACCACACACAAACACACACACAGACACACACACACAGTGATGAATATCTGCACTCGTAAATGCTGCGGCAGCCATTTACATGAACACACACCGAACAAAACACACATACGACAGATCAAAAATATCCGAACGCGAGATAACACACATGTACACAACAAACACACACACACACACACACACACACACGCACTCACACTCCTCCCAGCTGTTCTCTAAATGTTGATTACACAAGACACTGGGGGGAGCCTCCTCCTCCTCCCTCCTTCCTCCTCCTCCTCGATCCGGTAGCCGGGCGATTCCCCCACAAGGAGGCCGAGCGGGACCGGCTGACCCGAGGTGCTCAGTGACCCGGGGTTGGGGGTCCAGAGAGGGCCGCGGCCCCGGGGCCTCTTGGCTGGGCTCTTCTTCCCCCTCGTTCCCTTCCTTCCCTCAGCTCTACGAGCAGCCCGTCTCAGGACGGGAGACATGGGCAGAGACAGCAACGGCCCGGGGACAACTGGCCGAGGAGCAAAAACCAAAAAATTTAAATCATAAAACTCCTCCTCTGTCGAGATGCTCGGGTAACTTTGTGTCAAGTGAAACGGAGACGGGGGATTAAAGGGAGATGATTTTTATCCGACGTGAAGATTTTTCAGCCGTTGGAGGCTTTTATCCAGCAGCAGAGTAAGATTAAAGTACACGAGGCAACATGTTTTTAAAAAAATATCCTTCTTATCAGTTTAAAAGTAGAGACTCACTTTTGTGGCGTAACGTTTTCTGCAACCTTCATCAGCGTCTGTTATCGACTAAAGGAGCTGTAACTTGCCACCATCAGTGGTCACTAACCAACTTTTATTTGCTGTGTGTGTAACAAAATCCTTTTTTTAGTTAGATTTTTATTTCAAACAACTAAAATAAGAGAAAAAAATTAAATAAGAGCAAGAAAATACAACACCAGAACGCCCAGCAGACAAATTCACGAAACAAAGAAAGTCTGAGAAGGAGTAGGACGAAGTGAATACTTCAAAAACCCCTTATAATTCTTTAATTTTCATTTTTATTCTTTCCTTTCATGTTAACGCACAACAATCATGTTGAGATTCCAACTCTAATAAGCATTTCCTGACGAAAACGAGCATGTAGAAAAAAAGAAAAATCTTATATTACCTTCCCCTTTCTCAAAACAAACATAAAGAAAATAAATCGATGGTCTCTTAATTACTGTTACTTAAAAAACAACATTTAGAGTAAACTCAGAAAGAAAAGAAATTAAAAATATAGATAGAAAATCAAATCATACAACTTAAGTCACCTTTAACAAGGGGACAGATTCTACCTGAAAGCGTCACATAGTCTCATTATTTTGTCTAAACTAAAAATATTTTATATTATAGCGTACACGTCTGCTTTAATGCCGTCTGTGCAAACTTAAAATTAAATTTCCCTCTATGTTCTTCTTCCTCTGGCATAAAAACAAGCAACTTTTGGAGATTTTCTGGTAGTACAGAAATATGAACTCAACTAAGTTTTGGTTAAAAAAAATTTGTTGTGAATGTGAACTCAAAGGTCCACTTACTGGCCTTTTGGAGCTTTCAGCTGCAGATTTCTTGATTGCATTTTTTGAAGAAGCAGTGTGAGGAATTTAGTGGCATCTAGTGGTGAGGAGAGCAAATTGCAACCAGCTGAAACAAGCGTGAATTCCTGTTTGGGATTTCTTCGGTGTTCGGAGGTCGTAAGCAGGAGCTGATAGAGGTGATAAAGGAGCCGTCCGGTGCTGAAAAAGATCAGTCCTGTCGGTGCTACAACAGGAGATGATATTAATCAATAAATCAACCAGTCACCTTCTAGGATTTTTGCACATTTCTTGGATTTTAGGACATTTTTGGGATTGTATGAATTTTATAGAATTTTACAACATTTCTAAGATGTCAGGACATTTCTGGGATTTTATGAAATAACTGTGATTTTAGGACATTTTTAGGATTTTGGGACATTTCTAGGATTTTAGGATATCTCCGGGACTCTAGGATGTTTCAGGTTTTTAGGACATTGCAAGGATTTTTGGGTATTTGTTAGGATTTTAGGAGATTTCTGAGACTTTATGATGTTTCATGTTTTAAGGACCTTTCTATGAGTTTCTTACATTTGTATGAATTTAAATCATTTCTAGGATTTTGGGGGGATTTCTAGTATTTTAGCACATTTCTAGGACTTTTGGGATGTTTTCACAATCTTAGGACGTTTCTCATATTTTAGGACATTTTGAGAATTTAGGACTTTTCTAGGATTTTAGGGCATTAGGTGCTTAGCTCAGTCCTCTGTTGGGGTTTGTGTGCATTTCTAAGATTTTAGCTTGTTTCTGGGTTTCTAGGATGTCTCTTTTTTGATGAAGAAGCTCTATTTTGATGCTGCTTTATTTGGGGCCAGATTTGGCCCACGTGCCATAAGCTGATGTTCACTGCCCTGAACCCGACACACTGGACCTTTAAAGAAGAAATGCACAAAAGCAGAAGTGAGAAAATGCCGTCGCTGAACTTTGGTTGTTGAGTTTCTCTGCCGCCTTCTTCACTGTGATATGGTCAGTGTGTGTAGTTTGGTAGAAACAAAATAGTTCCTACATAAAACTGTTCACAACAAGGTCTGTGGATTATCTTGAGAAACCAGGTCATGATTTCTGGAGAGAGACGTTGCTGGTGAGATTTTCAAATGTATTTTTTTGGCACTTTGAGCCAAGTGCCATCTAGTTCCATTATATTGGAGAGAGGGCAGACGTCAGCCGAAATCTCCGGCACTCAGCAGCTCACACCAGAACTAATAAACAGCACTACAGGAAAAAGGAAAAATAGGCATTTTTTAAAATTTGGGTTGAACTGTTCTTTTAAACTCTTCCTCCACTCTGTGTGTAAAGTTGTGCGGTGAACATTTTGGCACGATGGCATGAAGGAGCTTAATTTTCACTTCACAAATTTCCTAATGGGCAAACTAAAGAGATCTCTGTGCTTTAGCACCCTTAGGCACGAGGCAGCGGAGCTAACGTTCAACTTAATGATCGACTGAGCTCTGCTGTCAGAGTGCAAGGGAGGAAGAAAAAAAAGAGTGCAGAGAGGAGCTGCTCGTGGACTCCTCTAAATATGCAGAAAATATGCAACATTATTTGTGTTTTTTGAAGCAAATTAATGTGGTGAAACTAAACTTGTTGTTGCACTTCCTTCATTTAATAAGAGAGGGTGAAGAAAGAGGCTAAAAAGAGCAGCTGCTGATAGAAAAGATGCAAAACATCACAGATGAAGAAGCACAAGTCCAATTAGTCCATTCAGAAAAAGACACGTTTTCAGAGATTTGCCATTTTAGTTGAGTCTGATCGGTCTGCAGCTCGTGCTTTAATTCACGCTCTGCATGTGTCGATGTATATATTTAACTCAATATAAATTAATGCCAGAATCAGACAACGTGACATTTAAGTCTTTCCAGATTGTCATCTTGTCAAATTAGGCGATCATGGTGTCGAGACACGTGTCAGATGTTGAACTCCGACCTGTCAGCCTGCAGTCCGTCTGATGTGCAAAGGTACAAGAGTGCAGGACGCAGTTTTGTGTTCGGAGCGGGCCGAGGACATTGTCAAACGGGCAAGACAAGACAAATTCTGGCATGACTGTTTTTCTGTTTGGGGTCTTGTGAGGAATCTAAGATGCAGAATCAGTTGATATCCTCTCTGACACACCAGATTTCTGCACAGGTCTGCTTTTCAAGACCTGCTCCCAAACTGGCCCTTTTAGTCCTGAAACCCAACCCAAGCCGTCATAACTGAAACTGCAAATCCTATGATAACCATGTGATTTTTTTCTAATAATTTGGTAAGCTGCATGTTTAAAATGATTATTTTAGGATATTTCATACATGAAAAAAGAAGGTAATTCAATTTTTTTCAAATTTTTCCAAATGTTTTTTTTCTCTTTTCAAATTTGACCTTTTTTTCATTTAGATTTTTAATTTTTATTTTTTAATATATTTTTTTTCTTATTCTCTGTAGGTCAGCTTTTTTAGATAATCTTCTAAATCTACTAATTTCTTGCAATTTGTGGAATACTACATACCCAGTTGCTCATTGCTTTTTCTTTTTTTCATCATATTTTGGATGATATTGCACCAGTTTGCTCAGGATTAAAGCATCACGTGACCCCAGGTTTCAAGGTTAGTGAAAACAGTTTATTTTTACATCCTGTAACAAACTTGAAACAACTACTCAGAGGCCTTTAAGGAAAAAAGAGGAAAAGTAGTGTAAGAAATTGATGTTTTATTCTAAAAACATCCAACTCAAGATGTCAAAAGAAGTCATTTTGTGCTTCGTTTCTGTGATAAAGTAAAAAGAAAAAAAAAAAAAGTCGAGTTTGGAGTCGACGGCATTAGCATCCACATTCATTCAGCATTCAGTTCCTGCATCAGCTGTCTCTTAGCCCGAACTTCCTGCTGGTTAATGTATGCTCGCTGTGCGTTTGCACGACCTGTCTGAAGTGATTTCTGACGGCCTTGTTTAATTAGCCGTGTGTGTGTGTACTTTTATACATATTCATCGGCCGCAGATTTCAGCCCGATTGATGTCGTAATTGATTCAGAAGGTTTTATAATTCCTGCAAAGGCAGACGAGGAATTTCAATGACTTTGCAAATTTGGGGAGGAGGGAGGACGGAGGGAGGAGGGGGGCGGAGATGTGAGGGCGTCTCCACCTGAGGACGGTGTGATTTCTGTCAGAGAGCGCGGGAGGATTGTCAGCTGCTTTGTTGTTGCTCTTTCACGAGTAAATTACACATTTAGGATTTATTAAGACAAGAAACAATTTTCAAATAGTGAATCCGTGAAGCCTCCGTGGAGATGTGCTCATTACTCCGTAGCCCCGGGCCATGTTCGCCGCCTCCAATGCATCCTTTTTTTTCCTCTTCCCCTTCCCCTCTGTCTGTGTTTTTCGGCGTCGCCGTGCCCGATGCCGTAATGTCACAGCGGTTTGTTCAAAGCCGCAACGATGATTTGGGCTCCCAGCAGGTGCCGCCCCGATGTCTGTTCAATTATTAAAGTGAGGGCCGCATGGATGCATTACAGCCGCCGCGCCCATTAGATAAAAAAGACGACGGCTTTTGACATATTTCCTCTCTGCCTCACAAAGACGCCACCGCTCTTTGTCACTTCTTTTTGTTTTATTCATTTTTCTCTTAGTATGCATGGAAATATTAAAGAGCCATTTGTTCCCTTTCAGTGTGAGAGCTATCGTGATCTTTTTGATTCGCCCCTCGTCAAACTGAGGTCGTGTCTGCTCCTTGTAGCTCCCTCCGCTCTTTTTAACTTCCCAGCAGCCCCCCCGCCGCCCCCAATCTAACCATGAAAACGGCCGCCGTGTTGATAAATAAATCATGCGGTGGACACAAAGTTAAACCTTCGACACAATCGCTCCCGGCAGCCGCCTTCCTCCTCTTTTTCCTCAAGCGCTCAGAAGTTGAGACTTTGTTCAGGCTCTGATTGGTCATTACGGCGTCATCAAAGCGCGTGGCGGTCGTTGGACGCTTTTGTGGCGGCATCAGTCGACACTGAAAGATGTAACCTATAAATTCTTTATCTGTTTTTGTCTTAAATCAAAAAAGAAAAAAGTTATTTTTTTTGTGGAAGTCTGAGAAAACGAAAGCAGGGTCAGATCAACACCAGAAGAGTGACGCCTTTCACGAGTATTTAAATCTTCGAAACCTGAGCAAATGTGTGTGACATTCTTTAAAAAAACATATGAGCAACTTTGATAGAAATGTGTTACAAATTTCAAAAAAATTGATAAAGGTGACAAACATATTTCATAGTTTATTTAAAAAAACAAAAAAACAAAAATAAAGGAGGTTTGTCAGACAATTATCAAAAAAAAAAAATCAAACAAAAAAAACAAAACCAAAAAAACCCAACATATATATAAATTATTTCACAGAAAACATTTAATAAATATACAAAATACTTTTTCTCAGCAGATTTTAGGTCATTATCACAGTGTAGTATCGTGTATAGTGTAGTGTAGTGTAGTTTACCGTATGTACTGCGGTGCACTGTAGTATAGTATACTATAGTATGGTATGGTATGGTATGGTACGGTACGGTATAGTATACTATAGTATGGTATGATGTAGTATAGTATGGTACGGTACGGTATGGTACAGTATGGTATAGTATACTATAGGATGGTATAGTATACTATAGTATGGTATGGTACGGTATAGTATACTATAGTATAGTACAGTACAGTATAGTATAGTATGTATTATGGTATGGTATGGTATAGTATAGTATGATACGGTGACAGTGATACGGTAATGACACGTTTTTGCACATTGGCGTTTTTCTGTGACGGATGATGTTGATTGTTTTGATGATTTGCTTCAGATCACAATTAGCCACCGAAAGTTAAACTGTCCTGAACTTTAGGTTTGGCTGCAGTTCAAGCAGAATCAGGCTCTTCCAAAAACGTTTTATGGCGGCTCGCTGCAGCTGCGCTCCGCCGCTGATTTGTGTGTTTTCAGCGATAAGCGAGAAGATTCATAACTCTCAACAACAACTCTCATAACAGAAGCTTTTCTTTATTTGAGCTCAGCGTATAATCTTTGCAGGACATTTCTTGGAGGATTTTTGGACATTTCTCGGATTTTAGCGTGTTTCTAGGATTGTGGGACATGTCTGGGATTTTATCCCATTCCTTGAATTTTAGGACATTTTTAGAATTTTAGAACATTTCTCAGATTTTGGGACATTATTAGGATTTTAGGACGTTTCTCTGATTTAAGGATTTTTCTTGTATTTTAGGACATTGGGGTCTTAGTTAGGTCCTCTGTGGGGGGTGTGGGGGGATCCTTCACTGGCACTTTTTTATTAAAAAGCTCCACTTTGATGCTGTTTTATGCACTTGGTTACTTTATATATTTACTAAAAGTACAAAAACAATTCCCAGTCTTAAAGCACAACCAATTGAAAACAGGCTAAAACTGCTATAAACTATAAACATTATTTTCATTATTTCAAATTTCAACAGAAGTCAAATTGAATGTAGTTTTTTAATATTCAGATGCTCCTCTCCCATATTTCAAAGTGAAGAAAAAAGTAGAGTAGTATTACATGCATCGCTCCACTCCTACACCAACACACCCCAACCTCTCTTCCTCCTCTTCCTCCTCTTCCTCCTCCTCCTCCTTGTTTGATTCTTCGCTGTGTGTTCTGTACATGCCAACAAATCCTAATTGCACCCCACACTCTTTTCTTCCCACCGATGCTGCGCGATTCGTGCCACCAAATTCCTCGTGTGCTAATTAGGCACGCAACCACGGTGGATACACTCCTGACAGGTGCTGCTGGCCTGCCGGGGTCACACACACACACACACACACAAAAACATACACACATTCAACGAGAGACAGAGAGAGAGAACGAGAGAGACGCTCATGCTCACAGCATTAAAAATAAATGGAGAGAGGAGAATAACGAGAGAGGCAAGACGTGTTAATTTCTAGCTTCCATCTGTTATTACATAAGCACTGCCAACAACGACGCATCTCTGGAAGAACGGCGAAAAAGAGAAGAAGAGGAGAGGAAGACGGAGGGCTGCAAAGGCAAAACAGCCGAAGTCCTCCTGCATGGAAGAAGAATTCCTCGGGGAGGCCGGCGGAGCACAAATCAGATTGATCGAGCAAACGCAAACTTTCACTTGAAGGTTTTTCGCTTCCAACACAGTTTGAACACATAACCTGGTGTTCCTTGCTCGCAATGTGGCAAAAAACCCAAAAAACGTGCCGTCGAAAAATGTTTGCTGTTTTGTAAGTTAAAGCCTCCAGAGAGTTCGTTTCCTCACAAATGTTTACGAGTGAGTTTGAAACTTTTTCTCGCTCAAGTTTGGAAAAGACAGAAACTTTTTTTTTTTTAAAGTTTGCTATGGATTTGTACCAGCACGAAGCTTTTGGAAATGTGTGCCAATATCAGTAACACCAGGGTCAGAATCACCAAAGATACAGATATTCATAGGTACGGAAGCCCTGAGAGGCATGTTGGGAAAAAAAAAAAATTGCGGGCAATGTTTGCCAAAACCCCAGTTCATCTCAGAGGCACTGTTACGTTTGAGATATTTAGGTTTTGGCCAACATTGCCCGCAAAATAAATACATAAAATCAATAAATATTAATCTTGCCTTTCAGGGCCTCCATACACAGGGCTGCAACTATTTATTTTGTTTGTTTGTTTTTCGATCACTCCATCAATTCCTTTTTTTATTAACCCTTTTAACTTTTAGCAAATTGGCTTGATGTCTTTCAAAAACATGAAAAGAAGGCGATCATCCTAGAAATGTTTCAAACTCTTCAATGGATGGATGAGAGAAGCAGCTGCTGCAGGAGCATCTGGTGCTCTGCTGCTCCCTCTGTGCCCAGAGTGCACAGTAAATAACCTTCTCATAGCTCTCCTAATGAACAGTCCAGCTCCAAAAATATAAAATATACGCTTGGCTGGAGATGTTTTAACCGTGGTCGACTTGACCGGCAGCATTTGTCATGAAAAATTAAAACCATGCAAAGGCAATTTGCCTTTGCTGACATGCACGTCCTGCAATATTGCATGTGCACACATTACATTTCATCAATGCTAAAAGAGTTTCATGCAACGCAAAATTTAAATGCATTTTCATGATCACAGAATGAGTTCGATAAAATATGAAGCTCCAGCCAGCAGCTGGTTAGCATCGCATATAAAAAGGCTCCGTGAAGACGTAACAAACTTTATCTCCAAGCACCTCTAAATTCCTGCAAGTTCTACCAGCCAAGAAAAAGTGCAGCACGGTGCAGAGGCCTTTATTTTGACATATTGACCTTTATATTCATATTCGGCGTTATTTCTGAATTTGCGGCACCTCCTGATTTTGACAAGAACGACCTCCTTCTGCTGTGAATTTGAGATGTTTTCTTAAAGCTCAACATTTTCCACCAGCTCTTTCCCGCTCAAGCTGTCCTGTAAAAATAATCCAGTGACAGCGAAGACATACCGTTTGTCATCTAACAAAAACAATCCCCCGTCTGAGGAACAATGGGACGAGCCGAAAACAAAGAGCCCGCCGAGTGACGAGCACCTCGAAGGGCTCTGCTGCATGTTTGGGTTCGGGATCTTTTCCACCACGAGGCTCGAGACGTGTTGATGTCCTGAGGTGGCGTTCGTTTCCCGACAGCGACGGTGACTGAGGTGCAGCAGACAGGAACTCTGCCTTTGTTTTTTGGACGGGAAGACACCAGGAGAGGCTGTTTGCAGGGACGCTGCAGATTCTTTCCCAGGGTGGAGGGACGTTACTGTCAAGATACTCGCTGCCAGAATACACACACGTCAGCCATCGATCTTTGCAGCATTTCAACACTCCTACAGTGATATATTTTGGATTGGAGGGAAGCTAAACACAGCAAAAGCTTGTAGCTCAGTGATACTCAATTTACAGTCGCAGGATAAATCTGTCCCCCCAACTATTTTCTAATTCACAATAAAAATAAAGTGGTTCTCACTGGGAATTGTTTTTGTACTTTTAGTATGAAAAAGGTGCCAAAGTGCATAAAACAGCATCAAAATAGAGCTTTTTTATCAAAAAAAGTGCCAGAGGAGGATTCCCTGCATCAGAGTTGTCCTGTAATCCCAGAAACATCCTAAAATCCTACAAATGTCCTGCAAACCTAAAAATGTCCTATCATCCCGGAAATGTGCTAAAATCCTAAAAACATGCTTTAATCCTAGAATTGTCTGAAAATCCTGAACACGTCCTACAGTCCTAGAAACAGGCTTGTTCTTAAAAATTACCGAAAATCCTATAATTGTGCTTAAATTCCAAAAACATGCTTAAATCCTAAATATGTCCTAAAATCTTAGAAATGCCTTTAAATCAAAGAAACGTACTAAAATCCCATAATTGTCCTAAAATTCTCGAAAATTCTAAAAATCTAAGGAATATCCTAAAATCCTTGAAATGTGCTAAAATCCTAGAAATGTGTGAAAATCCCAGAAGCATCCTAAAATCTCAGAAAAGTCCTAAAATCCTTTAAAAAAAAAAAAAAGAGCTAAAATACCAAAAAAAAATGTCCTCAAATCCAAGAAATGTGCTAAATTCCAAGAAATATGAGAAATATGCCCAAATCCTAGAAATGTGTTAGAAAAACATATGGGGCTGCAGCGACTGGCCCCTGGCCCCTGGCGCCTGGCCCCTGGCCCCTGGCCCCTAGCCTGCTGCTATTTTGCAAAAGTGGCCCCCAAACAAAGCAGGCTGGGTCTCTCTGCTGTAGCTGCTCCGTCTCCAGCCGGCAGTGTGGGAACACATTATAATTGTTTGTTCAATTATTTTTCTTGGATGCCGCACCTGCACTTCAGCGTGTGAACTCCGGAGACCGAAGTGCAATTAAGCCCCACAGAGCAGCGCTGACGCCTGTTTAAACAGCGGGGAGGGAGCCGGATAAATACCTTTTTAGTGCTCAAGGTAACAAGCAAAGGGTGACAGTGAGAAGGCTCGCAGGGAGCAATTTCCTATTTATTTGTCTTCTGATCTGACCTCTCCCTTGACAAGGTTCCACAGCTTATTACCGTGTCTGTCCTGCGCTCTAATCGAGGCCCATTACAAATGTTCAGCAGGCTGGAAGTGCCAGATGTGGGCGAAGGATAAAGGAGGCAGCGAGTTGCGCTGACCGGCGTCGACGCCCTCCGGATTGTTTTGCGAGGTTCGGAGTTTCACGGATAAGTAGCTCAGATGTTTGCAGAAATTGTAAATTGTGTTTTCTGACCTCGGCTGGTCGTTTTAATGAGAATCTCTGCAAAGTGAAGTGCAGAGGTGTGAGGTTGTTTCACAGGGAGGAAAGTTTACATCCTTCTGCTGCTGTGAGGAGAAGTCCTGCAAGAAAACAGGCTGGAGTTCAGTGATAATCAACTTGTGGCCTGTGGGCCAAAACTGGCCCCTGATAGAGTGCTGAGTGGCCCCCGAAACCATTTTCTAATTTCTAATAAAATAAAGCAATTCTGGATGTACTTTAGTATACATAACCTGCCAGAGAGGATAAAACAGCATCAAAACAGAGCTTGTTTATAAAAATAATGTAAGTGGAGGATGTCCCAGACCCCCACAGAGGTCCTAGCTCAGCCCATAATGTCCCTAAATACCAGAAATGTCCTAAAATCCTATAAATGTCCTAAAACCTTAGCAACATCCTAAAATCCGAGACACATTCTGAAATGTCCTCAAATCCAAGACAAGTCCTGAAACTTCTTAGAAATGTCCTAAAATCCTACATATGTCCTCAAATACCAGAAATGTCCTTAGTCATAGAAACATTCTTAAAATCCTGGAAATGTTAAATCCTCAAAATGCACTAAAATCCTAGAAATGTCTTAAAATCTAAAAGTGTCCTAAAACCTTAGCAGCGTCCTAAAATCTGAGACAAATCCTGAAATGTGCTCAAATCCCAGAAATGTCCTCAAATCCGAGACTAGTCCTGAAACTTCTTTAAATCATAAAAATGTCCTAAAATCCTAGAAATGTCCTCTTCCAGCTTCTTGAACAAGAGGATTTACTACTTTTCTGTGTCCATATCATCGTGATTTTTTACTAATTTTGGCTTTTAGCAAAACTTTTTGTCCCCTTTAAGCTGAGCGATCATTAGGTTTCTTGATTTCTTTGATTTTAAAAGCAGCATCAGTTGTAGCTGTGCTGCTTTTAGGTATTTTTGACCCTCTGCATTAAAATCAACCCCCTGTCCGTTTTATTTTGGCGGTCAGTCACATATTGGGGGATGTTCAAAGTCTCCCAGTCGAACTCTCTGTCACACTGATGTCTGTTGGTGTCTTTGGTAATGACCATTTGCATCCGCAGCATATTTCCCGTTGGCAGCGGGCTCATTCTGCACATAGATGCCAGTCAGTGTGTCACAGCTCGCCCTGCTTTACAGCGACTGTGTCTTCAGTCACACAGCTATCATCCCAGCCATGCATACCTCCCTCCACGCTCTCCATGCTCACCGCCCTGCATGCATTATTCACAGCCAAATTAAAATACCGGGCCGAGAGTGAGAGTTGCATGTTAAGGCAGCTGAATCGGGGAGGTGCCGTCACAACAGCTGAAAGTGTCTGTCACAGAGTTAAAACTTTTTTTTTTCTCCCATAGTTCCCCGGCAGTGCAGCTGCCTAAATGAGAGGGATTAAGTTAACTCCCTGCTTAGAGGAAGAGCAGGCCCTGGATTAGGGCACTGGGCATGGACACAGAGAGCATTCAAGCAAGAGCCACAGCTTTTTAAAAAAGAGACGTGGGGGAGAGAGGAGGCAGCGGTGCACAGCCCTCGCAGGGGCCGCCGGCCGAGTTGCTTGAACAAATACATTGACAAGTGTAACGCCGCACTCCGCGACATGGAAAAGTGTGTCGGAGCAAAGAGGGGGAACACTGGCGGACACGCCGACAATCACAAATGCCTTTTTTTTTCTCCGTTTTCCATCCCGCTTTTTCTCCTCCATCTTCTGTCAGAACCTAAAACACTGTTTCTTCTGCAAATGCCGAGATATCTCTTCTCATCTGAGGTTTATGTCGAAATTAATGTCACAATATTGGTTTAAAAAAAAAATCCTAATATCGATTTAGGGGGCAGTAATTTTGTCAGATGACTACATTTAAAAAAATTAAATTGAGAAAAAAAATCTCAGTCAAAAACTGTTTCATAATTTCTTTTTTTATTTTTTATCAAAGTGTATTTTTTTTGTCTTTATTTGCCTGACCAGACTAGATGATGAAAAAGAATTACTTTTATAAACTGACTAAATTTGTTTCATGCTGATAATCATTTTTCCTTTTTGATGCAGAGTTTGCAAAAACATCAGCTTTTCACAAACAGTTTGTACAGTTTTTATTATGCCCCCATGATGGCAGTAGTCATGGCCAAAGACATGATGTTTTTGGATTATCTGTCCCATTCTGTAATGGGATATTTAAAGGAATTTCATGAAATTTGGCACAAACGTCAACTTGGATGCAACAATGGACTGATAAGATTTTTGCAGTCAAAGGTCAAAGTGACCGTGACCTTGTCTGTCTCATTCTTGTAAACTAAATATCTCAACATCACTGTGGCTGAATGTCTTTATATTTGGCACAAACGCCCACTTGGACTCAACAATGGCTTTATGAATTAGAATATTTTGACACGATTCACCATCAGGGCCCGTATCGGGTTAAAATATCAGCTTTTCATGATCAGTTTCTGTAGTTTTCATCCTGGCTCCGCTCAGGCCAAAGACAGGGCCAGAGCGATTGTGTTTTCGGGTTGTCCGTCTCAAGAACACTTTGACGGATCGTCTCCAAATGTCTACAAATTTGGCACAAACATCCTCTTGGACTCTAGACTGAACTGATAAGAGTTTGATGGTTAAAGGTCACTGTGACCTTGCGTCAGTGTCATTCTCACGGTATCTCAAAGAGCGATTCTAAAAATTTCACACAAATGTCTCAGAGGATGAAATGATAAAGTGATGACATGTTATATCCAAAAGGTCAAAGGTCAGCTTTGGGGAAGATGAGTGTGAAACACAATTTCACACACACGTTTGCCAGCTGTAACTGCGACTTGACTGTCTGACGGAGGCATAAAACCACGAGCTGGTAATTCTCGTTATCTGATGACAGTACGCAGGTCACTGAGTGCATCGTAGCATCCCATCCTAAATTTTAGTTTTTGGAAATACTCCAAAACAGATGCTAGAACTGCTTCCAGATTTTTTTGTATGATGTTGACAAAGTATTCTCTTTTTCAAAGCTCTGTCAGTGAGATTGTTCTTGCTGCATATTGTGAAATTGTCTAAATTTTGTGCTCTTTAGGTTTGCTTGTTGCTGCTTGCTGCTGTTCAACAAATAGTTAAAGGCGTATGTAGTGAGAAAAAAGACTAAAAGATCATTTTTAAAAGCAAATATAAGCATGCAAATCCTTAATCAAGACAGAAAAATAACATATAAATCAATTTTTAAATGTAAAATGATACATCTCCTGTTGTTTTCACCTGATACAGTAACAGTCCAAGCTAAACGTCTGCACACCCTGTTCTGTGAGGTCTGAAAAAAACCCTTCACAGAGAGGAGAAAAAAAACCTGGGAAGGAGTGGAGATGAGAACAGGTGGTGAAACAGTGTGAGAAACACGAGGGAGAAAAACAACAGACACCTGCTCGTGAAACCCAACCTGGTTCCTCCATCACATTCCAGCAGAGTTCAGCTGACTGAGCGGCTCAGACAGCGGCTGGGGAGGATACACTCAATCTCCTGCACTAAATTACGCCGCTGACAGTGTGACCGTACGAGTGGAAAAGCATTTGTAGGGCAGTTATGTCTGTATACTTCTGAGGACAGATAGTGGAGACTCTATACCTAAATACACTTTCTTTTAAAGCTGCATTTAGGCGATTATTAGACACTAAAACTCCACTAAATCTGCCGTAATTCAGAAAAAAATATCACTTAATTGAGCTGCAGATGCTAACCTGCATTAAAAAAAACTAAAGAAAAAGTGATTCTTAATTGCACCTGCAAAGGATAAAATGCAAAATCAATAGCAGTGATTCTGAGCTATTTGCACATTAAAAATTACCTAACATGCATGCATTTATAATTGACCGCTTTCTATGCAAATGAACCTCATTGCAAAAAAAAAAACGTCCGATGTACAAAGATCAGTTCTGTTGCAGTGACATGTTTTGTGTTGTCAGATAGTTGGTGGTAATTTTTATATATCTTGCAGAATCTGTAGGCAACAGGACTAAATTTCGGTGCCGAAAGCATTCTGGTTTCTGTCTGCAGTCGAGTATTGACCAATCGTGTTTGAGCTGCAGGTAAACACACAGTCTGTGTGCTGAAATCCTGCAATCTCAACACCCATCCAATATTTAGCTTTTTTAAGCTTTTATCTGCATTAATGTGCTGATATCTGTTCACGGAGATTAGCAGACATTTTGGAAGAGGAAGTTTTGGCCTGGATAACTGCCTGCCACACTGGACCCCGAAATATATTCTGTTGAACCCAGAGGTTTATCATCGTAAGACCGATGTAACGCCCGGCAGCGACCCCGTTTCTCTCTGTCATGTTTAAATTCCTTTAATTAAATAAAATGACTAAAAACAGAACAAAATAAGATAAACAGACACATGAAAAATTATGGGACATAAGCCAAAAAAATCAGTAAAAGCAATTAAAACCAGTAAAATAAACTTAAAAAATAGAATATAATAAAATTAGATAAATTAAATTAAATTAAATTTATGTAGTCGATCAGACTTAGAATCCCTTTTATCTCACAGACCTTTATAAAGATGCATGTGCACTGACTCATTTTATTTAATTAAACCAGGATTGCCATCAGATTTGATCAGGTTCTGTTTTTTACTCACATCTTTTAGGTTGAGACTAATATTGCCTAAATAAAAATAAAATAAAAAAATAGTTAAAGTAGTCAAACCAGTGTTATTGTTCCTCCACCAGAAAATGTTGACCATCAAAACCTTTCATTTCCTTCATTTTGGTGACTTTTTGTGCACTAATTTATGCCTTTTCTGTATCAGTGTCCTCTGCTGTTTTCATGTTTTATTCATGTTTTATTGTGTCTCCTGAAATCGACACCTCAGCTCAATAAGTCATTGTGTTAAAACGAATAAAGTGCAATAAAGTAAATTTGAAAGGACTTTGACTGATTTTGGTGGTAGTTTCAGGATGATTAGGATCAAACTGGACATCAGAGTAAATAATTAACCGTCCCTGATCTCCTCTGTCCTCTTCTCCGTCTTCTTCTGGCTGCAGGGAGAGAGACCTCAGTCACGTCAGCTCCGTGACATCGAGGCGACCGCCACGCCGCGGCAAACGGGTGATGACGGATGCCTTTTTGTCTCGTGCAGTCAGGCCGGATCGTCGGGCCCGCGGACGGCTGTAATTGCACCGACAGGTGACACATATGTGGAAACCAGAAGATGATGTGGGAGACGACTCGGATCATGTGACCTGCACCTCAGATGCCTCCTCGGAGTACGGTGAGTGTCTGAAGAGCTTCACTCTGACTTTACGTGACATTTAGGAAACAAAATGGTGTCTGCGAATTGATACTTAAATGAACAGGATGCTTACTGTAGACATGCTGAAAAATAATAATTATAATGAAAATAATAATAATAAAATAATTAATTATAGAATTTAGAAAATAATATAATCAAGCAAAAAAATCCAAAATTAATAATAATACAGAGCATAATTTAGAAATACAATAAAAACAGAATTGAGGAAAAAATATCTAATAATAGTAAAAATAATACAGATAATAAATATAGAAAAAAACACAACTAAAGATACAATAATAATAATAATAATAAAAATAAAATAATTATAGAAATTGTTTTTTAAAATATGCGTGACTGTGTTTGAGGCGAAATATTTAAAAAGCAACTTCCTCATGCAAATATCAGTGTTTTTTTTTTTTTAAACTGAAGACCACATTTCCCATCAGCCCTGTTGCTTCCTGTCCTCTCTTCTCCTACAATAAGATTTGTTCCCATTATTCTTTCTCTTGTTTCTCCATCAATAGAAATTCGGTGACTTTTATTTCACTTTGCTCTGGAAAAAAAGGCAACATTTAACATTTTGTACCATAAAGCAGATTTACTTTAACCCTTTAAAAACTGACCTCCCACAGGTGGGAGGTCAGTTTTGCACTTTGCTCAAAAAAATGGATCTCAAAAACGTAAGGAGTAAAAAAGTCCAAAATAAAACAAGAAAAAAAAAATCTGTTTCTGCATTTAAAAAAATCTTTCGGATCAGTATGTTTCGTTTGTATTCTGTAAAAATCTTTTTTATTGACCTAAATAACCTTTTAATGTAGGTTGTTCAGATTTAAGAAATTTTTTAAAAAATGACATCACAGTAAACAAAAATACCAATGTGGGCACCGGAGGACAGTTTCTATTGTAGAGTTTAAAGGGTTAAAATATAAACTCGTGTCCATCCATTCTCCAGAATAAGAGAAAAGGCAAATTTTCGGTGTTTGTTTAAGAGTTCAAGGCAGAAAATAAAGTGAAATATGTTTTTTAAATAGCTTCCGGTTTCTCTAAAAAATTAAAAACTGGCAACATGACAAAGTTTGTGTAAAAGTAAAAACATGTAATTCTGTGTTTCTCACTTCAAAAGTCTCCTCGCTGCTGTCAAATGCAAAACTGTCACTTCACTGTTAAAACTGCCGTCCAGTCTCAGTCTCATCGCATCGTCTTTTTCAGATGCACTCAGATATTTAAAATCTTTTATTCAATATTTAAAACGTATTGTTTTAAATGCAACAAATAATTGATTATAAAAAGAGTTTCAAAAGACATATTCAAAGCAGAAATTGAGTGTTGAAGGATGTAATCAGTCTTTAGAATATTATATAGCTTATACAGTATTTACAGTGCTCACTACTGCATGCACACAGCTGATTACACAGATATTACAGTATTTATAGTCATGTTGCTGCAGAGTAAACTTTATTGTCAGTTCTGTCATATGTACAGGACATTAACGTGCCGGTCTAAACATGCAAATACACAAACAAAAAGACAGAAAAAGTATAAAAAGTAGAGCTAAAAATAAAATAATGAAATAATAAAATTACAGATAAAGGAAGAGAAACATGAAAACACACAAGCAGCAACTTCAGGAATACAGAGTATTCTAGAGTACTCTTTATGCACAATATATGGCCAAAAATATGTGGACATCCCAAAACCACAGCCATATTTGATATCTTTTCATATCATCGGCTCAGCCTCTGATCAGAGAGGCCATATTTTAGCAGCCGCGGGTGCTTCTTGTGTTTGTTTTTAATGAGATTGAAGTGTTTTGCTCGTTGTTTTTGCGTTGCTGAGCTCCTTTGTGTTTTTGCAGGAGCCAGCTGAACGCCTCGAGTTAAAAAAATTAAACTCGGAGCAAAAAAGCGCTCTACGTTATTGTTGTTTTTCCCCCCATTGTCAAATCCGATGAATCGAGTGGCGGGCCGTCTGTAGTGGTGATTACAACATGTGGTACCGGACGCGGTTCGTGTGGAGCTAACGTCGGCTCACTTTTATCCTCGCCAAGGGCAAACCGCCAGACTGATCTTTACAAATTGTAGCCTACTTTCTAACATTTTACCAACTGTTTCGGCCCAACAATTGACAGCAGATTGTCAAACTGTTCCCGACTCACCCTAAAATAAGCCGACCATCGTCCAGGCAAAGCTCCAGGACCAGCTGGTGGTACTCCCTGTGATTTCTCTGTGTCCCTGTGTCCGCTCCCCCAGTGCCCCCTGCGTGTCCATTTTTTATGCAGATTTGAAGTTACAGATCTGAGTTGACCTCAAAGCAAAATAGCAGTGAGGAAAAGGTCAGGTGATTCGTGTTTGTAACAAAGGTGTGAACTTCTTAACAAAGGTTTGGGACTTTTTCAGTCGTATTTGCAGCAGCAAAAGTGAGTATTTTTTTGCAAAAGCTCCGGACATTTTCGTCTGTGTTGGAAGCAACAAACCATGTGTCATTTACAAACAGTTTGGGACATTTCCCGCCGTATTTGTAGCAACAAAAGCAGAAACTGTTTAAAGGCATTTCCAGGAGTATTTGCAGCGAGAAAGCAGGTTTGATTTAGCAATAGTTGTGGAAATTTCCAGCATTGTTTGTAGTCGCAAATGTGGTTATTTTTACCGAGACTTCAGGATTTTTCCATCCGTGTTTGTTGCGGAAGAAGCAGCTGTTATTTATCAAGAGCTGGGACGTTTCCAGCTGTGTTTGTAGCAATTAAACCGAGTATTATTTAATGAGAGTAAAGGACATTTCCAGTCATGTTTATGGTGACAAAAGTGTGCATATTTTAACAAGCGTTTGGGTCATTTTGGGTACAGATTTTGGGACATTTACAGCTGACAAAATAGTTATTATACTAGTTATTATTTTACTAGTTTGGGACATTTCTAGCTCTGTTTGTAATAAGAAAAGCAGCTATATTTTAATGAGAGTTTTGGACTTTTTAGCTATGTTTGTTGTGACAAAAGTGGGTATTGTTTGGCAAAAGTTTGGGACATTTTCAGCCGTGTTTTTTGTGACAAAGGCAGCTACATCTTAATTAAAGTTGACGCTCACATTCGCACCTAAAGCCACTGCTCACAACACGATCTGCGGATAATTTAAAGTAACCGGTCGATCTAGACTGATGAAAAGCTCCACAGGTAAAAGAAATATGTGTTTTTCATTTGGGATGAACTGTCCCTTTAATGCTGTATAATGGGGTTGAGGTTTATATTTGAACTTGATTTATTTTTCCACGTTTTGGACATGAAGACATACTCGGTTTGCTGCCTTGAAGTATCAAATATTGACGTGTACGTCCATCTCAACCTTCATTCGGTGCAACCTAATTATGACCACATCCCCTTGAATTATCCTTTGAACCCTGACAGCAGGGCGTCTGTGTAAAGTGCGCTGTTTGAAGCAGATATTTGTATTTTTTCTCGACAACCTTCAGAGAAACTTTCGCCGAGCTCTTCGTCATCTGTGGCCCAATTAGCAAACAAATTTCCCAGCAAACAGAGAAAAAAATGTACGTTTCTTGTAGGTAGATCATTAGCTGGAAATAAATGAAAAATCCCCCTCAACGCTGACCCCGACTGTTTCAAAGAGCTTGTTTTGTGCTGTCAAATCCCCTCGTTGTTTATTAGTCGGGGCGCACTCGGTGGGCGCCGCGGAACCGAATCTCAAATCTTTGCCCCGGCTCCTCGTCTCAAACACATCTAAGCCGGCGAAGCTTGTGATGGCCCTCTTCTCCTCTAAACACAGCAAAAGACCCACAGGCCGAAGAACGAGATGCAGCTCGGTTTGAGCCCAGGGGAGGCGGGATCCGGTCCTATTTGTCAGAGCTTTTCGTCGTCACTTTTCATCGACGGGCAGGCGGGGAGAGCGGCGGGGGGCTCTAATGTACTCGCGCCGTCTTCCTCCCCGCATGAGTGTTTTCTGTTTGGCTGCTGTCACTGAGAAAAGACACATAAGTACTCGCCCCGTACACACTTTCTCTCTCAAACACACACTCTGCGGACGGAGCGATGCGCTCTCGGGGGCTGAGAATTTCCCCCTCTCTGTCTTTATCTGCTGGTAAATGTTGACAGACCACTGAACCTTGATGTCGGACTGTGACAGGCTTAGCTGTTTGTAAAGTGCCGGGCTGAGAAAAAAGAGAAACAAAGGGGCCTCTGGTGTGGTGGTTAGCCATCATGGCTGCTCGGCTCGCAGTGAAAGGACCTCTAACACCATCCCCTGCTTCGCCGCCGCCGAGGCGAGCGCTCGGCTGCGCCCGGGTCGGCCGGCTCGCAGACCATTAGGGAAATGGCTGAAGGGTTCTTGTGTTTCAAACCCGGCTGCACCGTTCAAATTAATGAGGGGATTGTCAGCATATCAGAGTTGATGGGTGTGACGAGCGAGGCCCCAGTACGGATCCTGAAAACAAGAGCGCTCAGGACAAAATTTACTTCAGCGAGGAGCTGAAGTCGCTTTGTCTGTGGCCTAGTTTGGACTTGTGCTGTGAACTTAAGTTTTTAGTTTCAGATGCAGATGAACGCCGTTGTTTTTCCTCTTGTTTGACTGCGTTTTAGAAACACACAGAGGAGCTTTGTTAAAGAAAAACTTCAGAGTTTGTGAGCATTGAAAGCTTTTGAGTATTGATACGTCGTCAGGTATTTAAGGATGAATTCACACTGCTAAGATTTTATCAAAGTTGCAGCTACTACACAGAAAAAGAAGCAGATTTCATATTTTTTAAGAATGAAAAGCAATCAAAAAACACCTCAAACTGGATGAAAACTAAGAATATGAAGTATTGATACGCTGCAACATTCAAGAATGAATACACAATGCTACAGTTTAATAAAAACTGCAGCTACTACACTGAAAAATAACCAATTTTGCCCTTTCTTTAAGCATTGGAAGCTATCAAAAATCTGCCTGAAATATGAATTCAAGTACTGACTTTTAAGCACTGAAAGCTATAAAAAAGCTAAAAAAAAAACAACCTGAACTGGACGAAAAACAAGAATTTGAAGTATTGATATGCTGTGCAATATTGATATAAATCAATTATCAATCTGAGGGTGAAATGTTCCTTTAAAGGAGCTTATTTGTGGCTAGTTAGGAGAGAAATTTATATAGTTGAAGGTTGGAAATCATGTTATTTTTCGGCTGATCTGCTGGCAAAGCTGGTTGAAAATGAATGTTGTCGTTATGTCAGTGTCACCGAGGATCTCTTTTTTTTTTCACCCAGCAGCTGCAGTTCAGCTGCGTGTGTCACGGGCGCTCACCTCTCCTTGTTTTATATGCTTCCCCTGCATCTTTTTTTCCCCCCTCTTGACTTCCTGTGGGAACTGCGTTTGTTGAGCGGTCACGTCTGAGCGACCCGCAGATGCGACAGTCCACGAAGACAAAAAGACACAAAGGTGAGGACAGACAATGAGGTGCGGCGCTCGAGGGGCCTCGACCCGCCGGGGCCGCCGAGCTTTGACGGTGACAGCGTCTTCCGCTGACATATCGGAGAAACAATGGAGGCCGGCAGGGAGGATGTAACTAAGCAGATTAAAGAGGAGTCATCGGGGTTTCGCTGAATGAAGATGAAAACGTGTCACACACCTCTGGACTGCAGCTCTGTGGCACAAACACGGCAGATACTGCAGAGAGAAGACTGCGTTTCAGCTGATGAGGACAATTTAAATGTGTCCCTGGTGTCCGTCCCTGAGCTACAACCTCAGCCTCCTCAAGAAACAAAGCTCATTTTGTAAACATTTTCAGGCATAAAAGTGATAATTTAAGTGAATACTGGGAAGTGAATTAATCACTGCAAAGGTGGAAAACTGCGAGAAGATATGAGCTGACACGTTTATGGATCCATCACCGACAGTGCAGCTTCTCATCCGCTCTTATTTTACCAGTTTCACATGCACAAACATGCTTCTGTCTTCTCATAATTTTCATGCCTTGCTGCTGGTGATAGCCGAGGCTGGAGGGATTTTGCTTTCCGGGTTGTGAGGAAATCTCTTCAAAGTTGGCACAAACATCCACTTGAACTGAGCAACGAAGTGATTTGATTTGGTGGTCATGGGTCACAGGTAGAGTCACTATGACTTTGCTTTTCTCATTCTTGTGAACATGATATCTCAAGAACATCTTGTGGAATTATTTTTTAAAAAAAATTCAAATTTGGCACAAACGCCTGCTTGAACAACGAACTGATTAGATTTCGTTTGTCAAAGAGCAAGGCCAGTGTGACCTTTTCTTGAACATTGTATCTCAAGAACACCTTGAGGGAATTTCTTTATATTTGGCACAAACATCCACCTGGACTGAACAATGTCCTGCCTTGAATTTGTTGGTCAAAGGTCACTTTCAACAAGTGTCTGTCTCATTTTTGTCAATGCAGTATCTCAAGAAGTCCTTGAAGAAGTTTCCTCAAATTTTGCACAAACGTCCACTTTGAGTCCAGGATGAACTGATTGGAGTTTGGTCATCAAAGGTCACTGACGCTGCTTTGGTCGCTTTCTTTTGAATGTAATATCTCAAGAACAACTTAAAGGAATTTCTTCAGATTTAGCAAAAGTTTCATCTGAGTCAAGAATGAACTGATGAGACTTTGGTGCTCAATCTTCAAGGTCACTGTAACCTTGCATCTGTCATTTATGAAGAACACCTTAAAGGAATTTCTTCAAATTTGGCACAAACGTCGACTTTGAGACAAGAATGAACTGATCGGAAATAAGCGATCGAAGGTCAAAGTCGCAGACATCATGACGTTCTGCAGAAACACTTTCCTGTCCGTTATTTTCCGTCATATCTCAGGAGCAGAGGCGACATTTGGTCAGAAAGTGAGTTGGTGATACAAATCTTGAAACTGTGCTGACTGTGGAGATCTTCCGTGCTGTCGGGGGGGAAGATGAGCGTGAAGCAGACGTGGATGTAAACTGTGAGACTTGACTGGTGCGTGGAGGCATACAAACACAGAGCAGTGACTCTACTTTTGTTTTGTCTCAGTCGTGCACGCTGCAGTTTGCAAGAAGAAGGCAGATTCAGTGTTTCCTTGTGTGCACTTGACTTTAGTTTGCATGATGAAATGCCTTTTTGTAGAAACATTTGCTCTGATGTGCAAGCTGCAGCCACAGATTACTGCAGATATTTTTTCTAGGTTTTGGATTTAACTGAGATGTTGATATATAGTTGATCAAAATAATAGAAATGCAGATTTGTGTTTTAGACACCGATTACCTGTATCCACTTGCAGTTGTTTTCCCTTGCAAATGTTATGTTAAGTCCTGTGTAAGATGGTTTTATTTTACTGAGTGGCCTTTTTTCAGCAGCTATGAGGATAAAAAGTGGATTTTAACAAACTGAGGGAGCAGGGAGGAGTCTGATATGTTTTAATTTTGGATATCTTGCATTGAAATTTGTTCTGGTTCTGTGTGTTTTAAAGTTTAGTGAAAAGGCTTTAAAGTAGAGGCAGCAGGTCCTGTACCGCAGCATTATTGTTCATTAAAAATACCTGTTTCGATCTGCAGTTATCGTATGCTATTTTTAATATTCCCTCAGCGAAGCCACCAGTCTTTTATGTGATTTTGTGCAGAATTTCTGGTGTTTCCAGATCATTATTTTAACATGTAAATTTACACATTTTGTGCAGTAGTGACCCCGCTTGATCTAAACGCAGCTCTCGTGCACCCTCAGTGAAAAAAAAACACCCAGGTCTTTAGATAGCTTTCACACCGCTGATTAAACTAAAGCTGAGCTCATCGTTTCTCCTCCACATCCTGAAGGAAGCTGCTTTCTCTCCTCGTCTTCACGCGCGTTTCCAGGCCTGTCCACTTGTTTTTCTTTTTTCTCTCTCTCCCCCCCTCCATCTCAGGGAATTCACTTCACTTTAATTGTTTGACAGTCTTTTCCTGCCTTTATGCCACGGCCGCAGAAGGTGCCGAGGATTTTTCCTCCTTTTTTTGAGGCATTAATAACATTCCGCTCGACTGATTCCCCGGGGCACAACCTCATTATGGCTTATAGGCAGAAAAAATAAACTGTCTGTACCGCCTGGCAGCTTTTTTCCCTCCTTTTCTGCAAGAAATGAGGAGTTGGTGTAAAGTGCCCTGCTTATAAAACAGTCTCCTTGTTGCTAACTAAAACACATGTCCAGGGTGTTATCTGTTTCCGTGACAGACGGTGACTGGCTGCTGAGAGACGGCTGCTGTTGACGGCAGTCTGCACTGGGTGGCAGCACTGTGGGCGAGATTACAGAGGAGACGAGTCGCTGCTGACTTCAGTTGGGGAATTTGTGAGGCAGCATGTAAAAAGAGGCACATTTTAAAGGGAAGATCTTTATTGTAGCTGATGGCAACACTTCACTTTAGCCCCTTTTTTCTATTTAGCATTTATAAGCCCTTTAACAGCAGGTAATAAAAGCTTTATAACACACTACTGCAGTAATGAAAGCAGAGTAAAGAGACGCATTTTCCTCATAGTTTTACTTGAAATGAAATCCCGCCATATTCTCCAACAGCAGATTTAAGCATATTTTAAGTGTTAACATATTTGTCAACAATTAACACGACCTATTTCAGCATCCGTCTCCATGACAACTGAGCCGGAGACGGAGATGGATGCGTGTCAGATTCATCTCAGTGGTAACCGAACAGACTGCTGATGAATATTTTGATACGGTTTAACCCTTTGAAACCTGGTTCGTCGTCACTTTTCTTGTGCTGCGTTTAGATGCTCAAGCAACTATTTAACCCTTTGAAACCTGAGAGAATTGGGTTTGTTTGTTTGTTTTTAAAATCGTGGGGAAAAAGTCAATAAGAAACTTGAAGGAAATGTCCCATAAATTGCAAGAAATTAGTAGATTTAGAAAATTGTTTGTAAACGAAAAGCTAGGGAGAAATCATAAATCAATTACATATCTAAAATTATTTTCTAGAGTTATTATAATTTTTTAAATAGTTTTTTGTTCTTTTCTCTTGTTTTTTTCACTTCCTTGATTTTCTTTAAAATTAATTAATTTATTTATTTTAGGGAATGGGTTGATAATTTTCAGGCAGTTGTGCTTTTTACTAATTTCTTTTTTTTTCTAAAATTGCTCATTGCCTTCTTCCTGTGTTTTTGAGATAAATAAATCCAGTTTGCCCAGATTTCAAAGGGTTAACGCTCTGGTAAAAGCTCCCGAGTGGACCTTGAGCTGCTGCTGTTTTTATTTCGAAGGTCAGTGATTCTAAAAAATATTACTCAATTTAAAAACCACAATTTGTTTACGGGTTTCTATTTAAATTTCAAAACTAAAACACAAATTATCCCAAGTTTAGGAGAACGGGCGTTTTATCCGAACTTCTCTCAGATCTAAAGTGAGTTTTCTGTGAAGTCAAGTGAACAATTTTCAAAGCAGGAAATCATCTTAGGGTGAAGAAAGCACATCAGTATTTTCATCTCGTACCGTTTATTCAAACTGGAAGCCGGCCAGTCCTCCGCTGCCGGACACGCAGCAGCCTGAGGTCAAGTGCCTTGCCCAGGGGCAGCCGGGCAGCAGGAGGTTGAGTCAGAGAGGACGTCCTCATTGACACGGAGCGGGGAATGTGCCGGTGTAACACTAGAAAGGCCAGACGTGCCGTCGGCCGATGGCGGCTTCGAATTTTACAAGTGAAGTGTTTCAACTTTCAAGGCGTCACCTCTGTGACTTTTCGGAGAGCCCGTCGACCTCCGTTGACCTTTACCGCGACCTTTATGATTTAAACCTGCTTCTCCACAAACTCCAGTTAGATCTACTTTATTAAAGAGAAAGAATTTCCTTGTTTTAGTTTACAAAAGTGTAATGAATTTCTTCAGAAAATAGATCTTCATCAGGCACCAAATCCCAGGCATGAAACACTAGTTTTATCCTGGAGCCTCAGGCTGCAGCAACCAGCCAAAAATTATTCAAACAGCAAACACCTGAGACAATAATCGATAAGCATTTCTTAAATAAGAGCTCAAGATCCACAAAATCCAACTGGAAATAGAAAAAAGTAAATGAGCAATGCAAGATACGTGTTTTTATCAGAAAGAGAAGATTATAAAAGGTGAGAGGGAGGAAGATACGGAAACGTCCACTGCAGATTTCATGTCCAAAATGTCAAAATGCAAAACTCAAACAGCCCACACTCCATATTAGCTATGTCTGTTATTTTATACACCAGTGAAGCTCAACATTCGGCCCACGAGCCAAATCTGGTTTGATTTCTCACAAAAGCAAAAAACAAACAAAAGAAGACAATGAGCAACCTGGGAAAACATGACTCAATGAAAAAGTCTAAAAAAGGAAAAAATATCAACAAAAAATAGCACAAACAAACAAAAAAATTTTTTAAAAAGATAAAAATTATAAATAAATAAATACAAATTATAATTCTGTAAAATATGTTGAAATAAACAATTAAGATAATTAGCAAGAAAAACTGTAAAATGTACAGAAAAAAGAAAAAACAAAGAGCAAAAAAAAGTGTTAAAAAATAGTTATTCTGTAAAATATTTTTAGACATACAAAGGGAAAAGCTATTAACGGTAAAGAATAAAATATAAAAAATAATTTATTAATAAAAACAAACAAACCAGAGAAGGACATGGCACCAAAAATGTGCTCAAAAATAGGAATTAGCAGGTCGGGAAGAAGAACCCAAAAAATTAGCATTATAAAAATGAAAAAAGCACAAGCAAAAGAAAGAAAGAAAAAGGATAAAACAAACAAATACGTACATGACCTGGGAAAAAAATGTTAAAAAATATATCTTTAAAATACTTTTAAACATATTAAGATTATAATGTATTTTTTGGAGATTTAGCCCTATCTTTTTTTTAAAAATAATTCTCTAAAAATCGAATAATGTATTGCAATTGGCGAGCACCTTTTGCCAAGTAGCTCATTGTCTTTTTTTTGCTGTGTTTACAAAAGTTATTTTGCAGCACGAGAAAAGTCATGTCGATCGAGGTTTGAAAACATGAAATATGAAACTTGATATGTTTTGAAGCGCTGGATTTATTTCCACCCGACAGCAGTAACACAAAATGACTGATCCCATGCAAAGCGTCAAAGTCTGAACTCCACACATCACAATGTGTTGCTGCCTGAACGCACACAGTTATTGAATATTCAATATAAAGCAGATTTATCATATATACGCTGCGTGTACACACTGTCTTTCTGCAGTCCGGCCTCGTTGTACTGTCCCCATTTTAGTCGTCAGCGTCTCCGCTTCTTCTTCACCGAGACAAATTCCTGTAAATGTAGATTCTGTTTCTAAAAGCACTCAATTTATATTCATTCAGTTAACTTGTTGGGGAGGAGTAAAGCGTCAATACGACTTCAATCACACGAGCATCCAGGCAAGGTCTGCATCAAACCCGCTAATGTGCCTCCCCAAACAGATTTTAGCTGTTATTGAGTGAAGGGGCTGTAATTAAAGGCAGGTTCACGTCGATGAATATGGGTTATTTAGCTCAAAAGATAATTTCTGGTGATGCTTGCCATAATCCTTAAAATACACAAGGAAGCTGTGCTCTTGAGGGGGAAAAAATATAAATTAATGGAAAAGCTAATGGACATGTTGATGGCATTTCAGTAAACCTAATAAGAATTGATTCTGGGGTTGTGAGAACATTTTCATTCCTCAAACCTCCCCGTGCTTTACATGTGTAATGAACCTGCCTGAGCATTGATCAAAAACAAAAATTGGAGGAGTAAATCTGCTTAAAAAGCCCGACTCCCCCTCGTCTTTGTCCTGGCGGAGGGTGGCCGGCACTTACAGAGGTGCTATATGTCTCTTAAATTGCCTTCTGGCCTTCGTGCTTTTTCCCCCCGCGATGGTTTGCGGGCATTAGTCGAAAGTTTTTCCCGCAAATATTTAATCCTTGCCGTGACTGACAATGTTGTCAGACCTCCGGACGGGTTTTACGCCGTTATTACAAGCGCTCCTCCGTCCGTGGCACTTTGGATTATTCAAGATTATGTTGTAATCCCTTTAATCCTCATTGCATTAAGATTTCAGTCAAAATACGGCAACAGTAAAGTAGCACTCAGAAGCAATGAGGTCTTAAGCAGGCGTCATGATTGGGCAGCCGCCTTCATTTCCTCCCTTCTTCTCTTTATTTATTCTCCGGTCTCTCTACATTGTCAATAAGCTGAGCAACAGATATGTATTTGCTTTTCAGAAGCCACAATGATTTATTCCAGGCACTGAAACCCATCTCCAATCACTGCGGAGGAAAACACATATTTACCAGCTCGCCGTGTCAAAGACAAACCGAGGGGCGGGGTGCGCTCGCGAGCACACTGAGCGCCCGACTTTCCCTCAGCCTGTATCTGGGAACTTTTCTGATGAAATATTTGTCTCCGGCGGCGCGTCCTGCGGTTACTGTTCAACTATTTTTCCCCCAACTGATGTTCTCCTGCTGCTCTATACAGCCCTTATCTCTCCTCGCTTGACTTCCCGCCATGCCAGAGAGCTTCCAGCAGACTCTGTCTGCGTCTTCAAGCTACATGAATAAAACAACCTCCAACTTCCAAACTATGGCTTGTTTTGCCATGTGTCTTTATGTATCTGAAAAAACCAAACAAATCCGCACCGTGCAGCTGCGTGAGTCTCGACAAGATGCAAATCCATTGAAATAAAGCCCGTTTTTGAAATCTCTTTATTTACAAATCACAGTAAAAGCATGTGGTTCCTGATTAATACTCAGCAAAGATCTGATCAGAGAGCTCAGGTGCAGGTCGAGCGTCTCTGTCGCCTCCCGGTGTCTTTAATGAACACCAGATGACATTTAATTAATGCCTTTTTTTAAGTTTTTTAGGAGTAGACTTTAAATAACTCTAAGTGGCTGTTCACACAGCAACGTTTCTTGCATGAAATGTTAAACTTTGGCGTTTTGTTCACACGACAGCTGCGTTTTAGGAGACAGGAAATGCAAACTTTTGAAACCAGGTTCTAGAGGGATCTTTTTTAAAAGCGCCACCTTTTCTGTCACCGTGTAACAATAACAACAACAATAACAACAAGAACAACAACAACAACAACAACAACAATAACAACAATAACGGATGACCGAGCTTTGCTTGTGCTGCTGACTGAGTTTTTTTCGTTGTCTGTTCTCGTGCGTTCGCCATCGTCTTCTTGTTTGTAGTAACCGCTCTGTAGACGCCTTTATGTGCATGCACGAGATGTTCTGCTATGGTATGTCAACGCAAAGTTGCACCGCCAAATACTACAGCATTTTCGGTTGTTTTTGCAGATCTGTGTACACGAAGACCGTTTTCACAACGTTAACATACGAACACAGATTTTTTTAAAAGCGCGAAGGAAAGACTTTTTGTTTTCAGTAGGGCCGTTCTCATTTTTAAGGTAGAAATGTCCAGAAAACGATATTCTTAATTCGTTTTTATATTTTCAAAGATGTTACAGACAAAAAATATGCTTTTTAAATTTCTTTTATTTATTTATTTTTTCCCGTTACGTTGATTATTGCCTTCTGCGCATGATTTTGGGGAAAAAAATCATGTTTTAAAGGGATAAATGTGATACATTCAGCAAGTATCACCAATGTTGATCTGGTTAATTGGTGTCAATTAGTTGACGTAAGATTGACATTTTTCAAAAGCACGAAAGTTAAATTAAAGTTGCGCTTAAGAAAAGACAATATTGAATGAGATTTTTTTTATTCTTGAAGACTTTTCGAGGACAAGATGTTAAGGTTGATCTGCAAATGCAGTTCTTTATATTAATGTAACAGATTAGCAGCTATAGTGAGCTCAGAGGTCATGTCTCTGTGTCCTCCTCACTTTTTATCCTGTCCGCTCTCTGCAAACACATTCTCCGTTTCTGAAGCTTGTGCAGAAACTACGAAACAGAAGTCAAGTTTCTTATCCGTCCTGACATGTTTTTACCGGTGCAGAAGAGCTTCAAGGGCCGAGAAAAGGAGGCTGATCAGGTCTGAGGGAGATTTTTAACAGCATCATGCTTAATGTGATCACTGATGCTCCACTGATCCTTCCCCACCACAGAAAAAAAACACGCCTCCTGGAGATGTTCGCTGTTTTTCCCTCCTTCTGCTTGATCTGGGAGACAATTTCTCCGCTTTGTTTCTGGGGTTAGAAACGCTCCGAGGTGAAAGGAGGAGCGGGTACTTGTCGGTGCCGCGGCTCTCGACTTCAAACCCTATAAGATCTCGAGCGCGCCTCAGAGTCAGACTTCAAACTGGCAGCGAGTGGCTGAGAGTAGACGAGCGGGGTGATCCTGAGCGGAGCCGATCTCGTTCTCGCCGTGCGTCTGTGTGTGTTCCTGTCGGGGAGTTTGCATCGACTGGATGCTGCGCTGAGGTTAGCGGGAGGGTCGGGAGCCTGCGGGGCAGCGGCTCGGCGGCACGTAGCAGGGAAACACAGCAACCTTGTCTCCAATAAAATGCTTTCATATACTGGTAACCTGATTTTGAAGAAACAGATTTCCCGTAATATAAGTGTGACTTTTTGTATTGCAGCTCAGTCTCCAGTCAAAAATGTTTGCGTTTCTGCAAACTACAGATACTTCACAGTGGTATGTTTCATAGGCATCATGTCAGTGTTTCTAAACAGCTTTCCAGCAGCTTTTTCGTCACCACATGTGGGTGTTATTTAGTGACCTCTGGCAGTTTTTCTAGCAACTTCTTTTGTCCTAAAATCCTAGAAATGTTCTGTTGCCCTCTGCGTCGTCCCTAATGGGCCAGACCTCCCTGGTCCTCGGCGTCCTCCCTGTTGAAGTGCCGTATCGTCTGTTTTCCAAACTAGTTTAGCTGCAACTCATTTCTGTCATAATGTAATATAATTTTCTGTAGACTGGGAGAGTAAAAAATAAAACACAAAAACAGGTGAGATGGTAAAACACCAAAACACAGAGAAAAATCAAAATTACAAATCATGTACTGTTATTATGCTTGTAATATTTTGGTATACCAACATATACAAATTTGTTACCATAGAATCAGTAGTATTACCAGAACTATCATTATTTTCACGCATATTTACCATTACAGTGCTTTGAAAATGTCTCAAATGTATAATGGATTAACATTAAAAATATGTTTTTAACAACTAACCTTATATAAAACAAGGAGAGATTCAGCAGAATTATTTTCCACCTGTAGTCGCTGTGCAGGGAGGTGAAACCAGTTTGCTGTTATAGATTAACGTTACGTCCGAAAAGTAAATAAACTTCCATTTTCTCTTTTTAAGAAAGAATGTTAATCGTTAAATAGAAAGTAAAACTGGAAGGATATACTAATTTATTTTATGATAAATAGCTAAAACAACAACATAATTGGGCGAGACGTGTGATATAGCTAGCAGTAGTTTCAGGACCACGGACAGCTCCGGCAGTTTTTTCGTAGAAGCCTCTGCAGCAGCGAGCACACAGGCGCTGTCCGTGGTCCTGAAACATTGCTGAGGAGATTAATAACCTAATAAAGCTTTGTGTCGCAATCAAAGCCATTTTGGCCCTCAATTTCCGCTCTGGACTCACATGCCGACGCTGGTTGCTTAAATGCAATCGCCAGAACTTAAACGTTAACATTAAGCTTGAAACAAACTACAGCACGGTAACATGACTTCAACAACGCCACCACACCGAGGATGTAAATCTGTGTTCAGGCCGATTGTCTTATTAAGCCACATATTAGCAGCCATCTTTTTTAAGATACATTAAAGCTTCAAAGTTCACAGCAGAGTATTTATTGATGTATTTTATACCATAGAACAAAACATGAAAGTCGCTTCAGCTTGTGTTAACCACAAATAAACAAAAATATAAAACATAAATCCAGTTCTAGCTGCTTTGACTGGGGTCAGTAAGAAATGTTGGCCAAAACTGGCCCCCGATAACCAGAGTGCATAAAACAGCATCAAAATAGAGTCTGTTCATCGATAAAGTGCCAGTGGAGGATCCCCCGCACCCCCTGACAGAGGCCCTAGTGTCCTAAAATCCCAGGAATGTCCTTAAATTCTTTAAATGTCCAATAATCCTAGAAACATCCTAAAGTCAGAGAAACATCCTGAAATACTAAAAATGTCCTAAAATACTAGAAATGTCCTAAAATACTAGAAATGTCCTAAATACTACATATGTCCTAAAATCAAAGAAATGTCCCTTTCTCTTGGACAAAGGTGGCTGCTGTGGAAAGGTTTGCTTCAGAGGGGAAAGCAGAGAGGTCGACTTTGAAGAACTAAGTTGGGCGTCTCCCTAATGTTGTTGATAAGTTGGGCTCTCTCTTTGGCTCTCGTACTCGTTTCGACGAGCGGGGTTGCAAATACGCTTGTCAGTGTGGTTTGGCTGTGTAGTCGTGGTTGAGGAGTAACGTGCGTAGGCGGGGCTGACCGTGCAGCTCACGTGCTGCATCATGTTGGTTGTATGGTTGGTTCAGCATCCTCCTGCATTATTTGCATTATTTGGAGGATGCATCTTCGATTTGAATATCACCTGTCGCGGAGCCTTTGCTTCGTCTTACTTACGTTGGCGAGCTGTCTCTTGTCTCGGACGTGACGTAGGACGTTGAACACGTAGAGACGCAGCACTTGCAGCAAGCGAAGTCAAAAGCACATTACGCCCTCTGGTTCATTTTTCGTTTCACCGATTTGAATCTCAAGTACTTTGTATCGATTTTTAACTGCCTCACAGTGCATCGATACATCCCTCGTTTCAATACTTGTGAAAAAGTGTCTGAACGCAGCACACGCAAACTGCTGTCCATCCAGATTTCAAAGGGTTAACTCAGGGCTAGTTTAATACTAAGTCACTGTGTGGCTTTAAAAATCTTAATTATTCATCTTTGTCATAATTTTTGAAACAGTCGGCGCCTCATTTTCTTGAATATCTGCCTAAAATATACATTACTCTAAATGATTCTGCATCTGCAGTGAAACCGCGTCTCATCATGTGAAATGTTTACTCTGCAGTTACGCAATGACAGTAACACTGCGGGGCTGAGGGATCGGAGCCACCCACACTGAAACCATCGGCACTCTGGGAACTCTGCGGCTCTTTGGTAGATGCCCCAAAGTTTTCGGTGAACTACCTCTTCTCTCTTGTGGCCTTTTGACTTTGCGAAACAGACAGAGCGTCAAGAGTGGACTCCGTGGCAGGATGTCTGCCTGGCTCGCTGGAGTGTGTGTGGGGGGTGAAAGTAGGTTACAGTTTGCTTTTAGGACATGCAGCTAACCCCCTGACCCTGGCTTGGATCCCGCTCCCACACCCCTTCAGCAGCAACAAACACACACTTCACCCTGACGGTCGCGGCCTGCGGGACTTGGCTACCGGTGTCAAAGTGCACGGGCAGCCCGGAGAAGCTTTCACATAGTGGCAACACTCAAACAGCCGCCCGTCCCTTCCTCCTCTCCTTCCAACCACCACCCTGCACATGCGTTTTTCTCCGGCTTGTCCCCAAACTGCGTCCTCACAACGCCCGTCATCATCGTCTCCGTGATGTCGCAGCAGATGAGCGGCCGCTCTGCGCCGGTTGAGGCTGAAACGCTTTGAGTTCGGTTGAGTCAGAGTTGCGGCCGTGCCCTTTCGCCTGTGGATAACCCGCGTCGTGTTGACAACAGCAACACACAAGTCACTCTGGAAATGTCCCCACGATCACGCTCAAGGGTTAAAGTGACATGAAGACGATCGGGGAGTGTGTTTGTCCCCCGTGTGTCCAACTGTATACAGTCGCAGCTTCCATTTAACTTCCGTGTCGTGATGCGTTGTGCCAGCATCGTGAAATCCCGCCTCGTGAGTTCCTCCATAATCAGATTAAAAACTTGGCCGTCTTTCTTCAGTCAGGCTGCAACTTTTGAGAGCCGAGGACAGTTTGTTTTCTTAACCCTTTGAAATCTGGATCGCCCTCAGTTTTCTTCAGTTTTCTTGTGCTGCACTTTGACGTCTTTCACGAGCATTTAACCAAACTGAACTGATTTCCTTGAAAAAATAAAAAAAGGCATAATTGTCCTGCAAATTGCAAGAAAATATTAAAAGCAAATTACCTGAAAATTAGCTTTTCAAAAAATATTTCCAGAAAATTATGTTTGAAAATTATTTTACAGAAAAAATGGATACTTAAAATTATTATTTCAGTTAATTATTTTTATTTCATTCACTTTTTCCCTTTTGCTTTTCTTTTTGTGCTTGTTTTCATTTTTATAACTTTTTTAATAATATCTTTCTAATATTTGGGTAAAACAAAATTAAGGTTAAACAAAAAAGACCTGGGAAAAGTGCTAGAAAATAATTCTGTAATAATTTTATTATGTAATAATGATTAGAAATATATTTTTCCGTAGATTTTTTCATTTTTCCCTTGATATTTTTCCTTATCTTTTTAAAATAATTTTCTAAATCTATTAATTTTTTGAAAGTCGTGGTACATTTATTACCAAGTTGCTTATTGTCTTTTTTCACGTTTTTGAAAGAAATTGCATGAATTTGTTCAGCTTTCAAAGGGTGAAAGAAAAGTGAAGTCGCTGCAGGTTTCCTAAGAGTTCCTAATTCTTGTTTTTCATCCAGCTCAGGTCAGTTTTTGATCGCTTTCAGTGCTTAAAAATGATGAATTCTGCTCTTTGTAAGCGTTATCTGATGGGAAATGGAGCAAAAATGCAGCAGTCGTGCAGCGAGTTTGGATTAAAGGTGAGACTGAGCTCCGTCTGAGGTTCACAGTGAAGGAAAAGTGTTTCTTAAGCCGGCATCCGGAGAGCTTTCCAGGGAGCACTTGCATGAAATGATCGTGATGTTCCCGCCAGCGCGCTCGTGTTTCTCTCCCAGTTTATACGAGTCGCAGTATACACATGCCATAACACAGAAATATTTTGTCAATAGGCATATACAAAGCACTCCTCAGGCCACAGGAGAGCCATGAGAGAGTGTCCAATGTTTTTAAGAGGTCGATTCTGTGTTAAAAACAATGGGCCGTAAAAAAATCCCCTCGCCGGAGCAAAACAGCCACTTTCACCGCGGCTCCCAGGATGAGTGTTTACACATGCTCAGCTGGATCCGTCGGACCCCACCTCGCCGCCGACCTGCGCCGCCGTACAAATAAACAGGAAGGCCGCAGGCACTTGGACGAAGGCCACGCTCATAATTCACCAAAAGCAGTATATTTTACAGAGGGCCGCGGCGCTTTGGTGTGGCTCCAGCAAAAGGAATAAACTGTTAATCCATAAAAAGGCACGCTGGTTATGCGATACAGCACTTAGGTGCCATCTGAAAGCTCCATATCCTTTTAGCGCTGGCCCCTCTGCGAGCAGCTCCGGTTGATTTGGATGGAAGCTAAAGGAGAAACAATAGGGATCATATAACATGGACGTTATGGCTGTTTGTTAGGAGCGTATTTATACGGGGAGCGCGGCACTTCTGAAAGAAGCCGGACACTTTATGGGTTCAAAAAATACAGGAATGTAAAAAAAAACAAACAGCTGGCAGCTCAATGAAGTCTCCACAAAATGACTATTTCCATCAACCGCTGACTGGTACCACATGTCATTTCTGCACGACGCAGAAACGTGACGCCTCTGATTGACAGAAAGTGTTTATCTCGTTAGTGGAAACAATAGCAGGAAATTGCCTCTAAAGCCGACGTTTTTCAGACGCTTCATCTCCAAGCTGAGTGTCTTTTTTTTTTTTTTTTTTCCTTCATTTAAGACGCCACAAAAGAGAAAAAAGCCGTCCAGATCTCCTCGGCTACACTTAGACAAACGTAGCGAACATGAAAAGCAATCTTCAAAAAGCTATCTTTATCCCCCTGCAGTTTGAAGTGCCGAAATTAAAGTTGCATATGGATGCCATCGAGACGCGAGCCACTCGGGGAGATTAACGGCGACGACGAGGCATCTGTGCATTCCTAAACCATGTGTGTCCTGGTCGCGCAGCTGACAGCGACCGGGGGCCCGACACATCCGCGCAGATCAGGACGTGATAATCTCAAATTGGCTCTTTTCAGAGATCTTTAAGTCCGAGCGGGGTTACATGCAGCCGCGTCATGTGGTCGATGTCATGTGGAAGCTCTCTGAATTATCCCGCCAGTCAGAATCAAAAGCAACTCCTGCCGAAGAAAAGTAAAATCCGTCAGAGTTAATCTGGAGAATCGCTCTGATACGATATCACTTTTCACATAGACGCAGTTTAGAAGTTATAATGTGTCATTTATTGATCAAAAATAACCTTAAATGTGTTGAAATTACTGTTACAATCTTCTTTTTAGATGCTTTTTAGATTAGCAACAATGTATTTACAAGGTAGTTAATCCTTTATGATGTTAACCCTTTGAAACCTGAGCACATTGCTTTGATTTTTTTCCAAAATGTGGGAAAACGGCAACAAGCACAAGAAGAAGAAACGACCTAAAAATCAGACGCAAATCAGTAAAAAGTACAAGAAAATTACCTGGAAATAAGATAAAATAAATAAATTTAAAAAATGAGAAAAGTAAAGAAAAGAAGCAAAAATAAAATTACATATAAAGTAAAAAAAATAAATATGTGGCTGCTCCCATGTGTCAGGGGCTAAACTTTCCGTTATCGCTCCATAACACGCCTTCATCGCCAACATCGCGAGAACACGATCAGAGCGTCACTGAGTGGAAACGCAGTTGTGTTTTATCAACTTTTGGAAAATATAAGTTTTGCACCAATCTGTAATCGAAACTCTCCGACTGATGGTTTCATGTAAAAACCGAGGAATCCAACGTCATCAGCCGTGTTAGCTTTTCGGGGAGTGTGATGGGTTTTGGCGATATAAGGACGACAGCTGACCTCTGACCTCAGGATGTCGTGGTGAAAATGCTTTCTGTGGTCACTCATGACTCAGAACAGTTTTTGCCAAATAATCTCAAAATGGACTTCATAACTGCTTTGAGAAACATGCGATTAATCAGGATGTTAAAAGGTGATGATGATGGCGAACAAAACCCAAATATTGGTTGCACCTCTGTGACAGAGTGTGAGTGCAAATGTCCTCTGAATTAGGTCCGTTTTGTGCAGCAGCGTCTCAGATCGGTCACATTTTGGACTTGATGACGTCTAAACTTTTCTGTTGAGATTTGTTTTTGGGAGCTTTTCCAAATCGAGGGTTAAATTTGTTATTTTTGGCTATTTCTGATAATCATTTTAGCCTCTGTGTGTGTGTCATTTAGACCGAAATGTGGCAAAAAACTAAATATATGCGTCCCAGAAATCCTTTAGAGTTTGAGATCCCGAATATTTCTGATCTGAGGTTAAACAAATAGAGTTTATTACAACGATATTAGCTACAAATACTCTCATAACAGCAGAGACATGAAAATATAGATTTTTTTCATTTAAATTAAAAGCATTTAAAACCAAAATAAACTATAATGCTTTTATTATTGATATTTTTATGAAAGATGATTAAATAAGTGTGTTAAGTGTAAAATAAGTGTTTGATATTTACTTTTCTTTAAACTAATTGTTTTATTGATCAAGTAATTAAAATCTAAATATTTTTTTTTTTAAATCATTAGACTATTTGAGAAACAAATAATATATAATAATCATGGTAGGAGCTGAGTGGTTCTGTGGAGACCTTTAAGTGAGGAAACAGAAAAAACATCCATAACTAGTTTATGTGAAAGCTGAGTAAACTGGCTTCAGTTCAATTTAAGAAATAAATAAAAATAAGCAAGACATTTGTAAAAAAAAAAAAAAAAAAAAAGAAAGAAAGAAAAGAAAATCTGAGAAAATTACTTGAAAAAACACATAAAAAGAAAACAAACAACAGAATGACCTCAAAAAAAGTGGCTTAAAATTTCTAATAAAACTTTAACATCTTTTTAAATATGTGTTTATGATAATCTCCTTTTCTTAGACAGTTGGACAGTTTTTTTCTTAATTAAAAAAAATTCTTTTAATTTAAATTTAAAATCATGCAATTGGTGGAACATTAACTTAAAAAAAGTCGCAAACTGCTTTTTTCCCCTCCTGCTTTTGGAAGAAACTGAACCAGTTTATTAAGGTTTCAGAGGTCTAAATACTTGTAAAACGCCTCTTAAAGCATCACAAGAGAAGTGATCAAGGTTTCAAAGGGTTAAACATGCCGCTGCAAAAAGAGAAAAGTCGTTATGAATAAAACTTTTTTAAGGATCACCTCAGTAGCATCCTTTTAAGACCCCAAATTCAACTCATTATTGGTGTAAAAAGCACAAAAATAACATAAACTGTTGATAAATCCACAATTTCTGAAAAACTGAGTCTTAATAGAAAGTGATACCAAATGTTCTGACCCAGCTGAAGGTGCATTCTGGGATACATCAGGCCATCAGGACACACCGGCCGCGCTGGATATATTTCACAATTAAATATATACAGCACGCTGGGGGGGAAAAGGGCTTACAAAATACACCTCTTTTGCAATATAAACAGGATTTTCATCTAAATTGTGTACACAGCCGCAATAGTTCAGCTGGAGAGTTTCAGGTCTGAGCTCACTAATATGGCAAACAGCATCAATGCGGATATCACTCACGCAGACCCCAAAGTAAATACAGGCCGGCCGCTCGTCCAAGGTAACAATTGAGGTTGTGTACGATTTGATGGAATGCACAAAACCCCCCATTAAACGCTAGTTCAAATATTTATATTTCTTTTTGGTATAAATATAACAGAAAGTTTCACAGTTCTGGCATTGTTTGGAAGGGCAAGGAACCCGCTCGCGTTATAAATGAGAGCTCGGTGACAGGTGGCGATGCAAAAATGAAGAGCGTCGGGGCCCGAAGGTAAACACAGCGCTGTAACAATACGGGCCGATGTGTTTGGAAGCGGAGCAGCGGACCGCAGCGGCGCGGCAGCATTTTTCACGAGGCTGAGTCAGAGTTTTATTGCCTCGGTCAGGCCGTGCAGACGTCCACACAGAGACGCGCAGCTCTTCTGTCCTGGATGGATTTCACTGTTTTCTTCGTCGTCTTCTCCACGTACAAACTCTGCAATACTGCACTGATACGTGTTTAATCTGCACAAAAACTTCTATAATCCAACGTGTGTCTGAACCCGAATTTAACCCTTTGAAACTTCGATTGGCATCAGGTTTCTTGTGTCGTCACGAGCGATCCGACCCTTTGAAAACTGAACAAATTGGTTTGATTTCTTTTGAAAACATGGAAAAAAAGCCAAAAACCAACATGGCAAGAAATGTCCCACAGATTACAAGAAATTTTAACAAATATTAGTCTTAAAAAAAGGGAGAAAAAATCGAGAATAGCAAATGGGTTTGATTCCTCTTAAAATCAAACATCAACTCGTATCCTCAAATTCAGTCCACTTAAAAATTTAAGGCAGCATGATTACAAACTTTTTTAAGTTCAAACGGCTATTTTCTTTCTACATTTTATTATTCACTCAAATTTATTCATTTTAGGCGGCAAAAACAGCAACTGTTGAAACAACTAGTTTCTTAAATACCAGGTCAAATTAAAGAAACTATTTATTTTAACTTAAAAAGTTTGTGTCTGTGCTGCCTTAAATGTTGACTTGAAAAAGTTGAATTATTACAGAACAGTCAAATAAAACTATTAAAACGATTTTTTTTGTTACTCAGCGTGTCTTCTCAGTTCATGGACACTAACGCTAAAGTCAAGTTAAACTCACAAAATTAAACAACTCAGATTTTTTCACTGTTATAAAGTAAAACTATACAAAAAAGTTTTCTTTTTACCTCAACTGGTCTTTTAAAATTCAGTCAACTTAAAATTTAAGGCAGCATGGACGCGAACTTTTTAAAGTTTAAAACAAACTCGTCTCTTTTTACAGTGTACAAACCCCCTAAAGAAGCGAAAACTATCCAAATTTTCTCCCTTTTCTGTCTCTGTGAGAATATTCTGACCTTTTAAACTACAAAAACGATCAGGTCTGTCGAGCAAAAACCGAACGGTCTCAGCCGAGGGCCGACACCCTGACGTCCCTTTTCATGGTGCCCGGTCCCCATAATGAACCGGCGCTGGAAAAAGTGACTTAAAAAAAAAAAATCCGCCGTCTGGCTGGCCGACCTCGCACCAGAGCGGAGATCAATAGTCGGCGTCTTTGATAATTGCTCGGCGCTTCATTAAAAGCGAGCTCGTGGAGGACGGAGGGCCACGTCACATCAGAGGCCAGATTAAAAAAAAAAACAGAAACACGCTGAGACGTCCTCAGTCTCTGGCCGTGATGGTAAACACGTTCTGATTGGCTTTAGGAGGAGATGAGCGAGGAATCAAAGCCAGTTAATTTGCCCAGTTAGGAAAATCTGTCAGCGCTTAGAAAAACCTAAAGGAGGAGGACGCTGTCGGCTTAAATGTGACGTGACGCGTCCAAAAGCCGTGACCATCTCCATCTCGCTTCATAAAAAAAGCAGCAGAATCACTTTAATCAGCGACTGAATTCTTTCAAAATTAGATTTCATTTGCTAAAAAAAGAGAGGAAAACCGTGATTCTGCTCCGCGCCAGTGAAACGAGGTTCATTAAGGTTTTGATGTGACTGGATAATCACCCTTCAAATATAAGCAGCGCTCGTAAACATGAATTATCGGGGGAGGAGGAGGAAAAACCCAGCAGGACCTCATCGGTAATGCAAACTTTAATACTCCAAGAGCCCCGACGGGCCGAGGTGTAATGTCAGCTATCGATTGATCGGCGCTCGGGTGTCTCAGTGTCAGGCCCCATTGACATTCTCTCGTCTTACGATGGAGGGAACCTGTTATATCTGTTTACGGCCGCGCGGATGTGCCGGGAAATCCTGGTCTCGGCAGCTCTTCTTCTTCTCCCCTTTTTCTGGGAAGCAGTCGTAACGGATCTCGCAGCGTGTTAGCTGCGGCTCGGGCTGTTGACTGTAAGTGCAAAGGTAATTGATCACCCCGTCCTCTGCAGCAAACACACATGATCACACATGCAAACATGCACGGGACAGTTTCCCCTTACAGACCAGCAGCCGGTGCACCTGAAAACTGTTTTTTTTTATATTCTGTTCAGGCTTTCGAAGGCCGGACCTGATATTTCGACACGTAACCGTTTGACGGCTTTCAAAAGTATATAAACCACTGAACTCCGAGCAAATTGGCTCTTTTTTCTTTTGAAAAAAAAAAGAGGAAAAATCCCTGCAAAATTGCAAGAAATTGTAGTTTTAGACATTTATTTTTGAAAAAAAAGTGTCCACAAAACTATTTTATAATTATCGTAATTTAAAAAATATTATTTAAAATTATTTTATGGAATTTTGAACTTTTAAAGCACTTTCTTCAGGTCATTTTAATGTTTTATTTTGGGTTTTTTTTACTGCTTTCGGTTAATTTGTTGTACTAATTTAATAATAACACAGACTGATTAACTAATTGTGGCAGTCGCAGCTTCCATGTTCAGAGAGATAAAATTACTGTTTTTGGAGGCTGGAAAGTGATTTTTGAATGATATCAGAGAGGAGGGAACTGAAGTCATCGAGTCTTTCGAACTTCTCCTTGTGTGAGTTTCAGGCACTTTATGTCAAAATATCCTGCAGCTGGTCTAAATACCGCTAAATGCAGTTGGTCTAAAATAAAGCTTTAGATATTTTACAAAAGAAAGCCAACATTTGTTCATTAAAAATCACCCAAAAATATAAAGAAAAAAAAGAGCCAACAAAAATTTTTAAATAAAAAAAATCACCGAAATGTTACTTTTAAGACCGACAATATTTTAAAATAACCGGAAATGTGTCTTTAAAGAACTTTTACAAAATGCATTTTTGCCTTGAATTTTAATTTTTTTTAAAAAATGTCTTTTCTTTGAAAATCACCAAAAAATATTTTAAAAACCTGCATTATTTTCTTTAAAAATTGCCTTTTAAAAAGAAAAAAAAAGCTTTCTTTCAAAATAGAGAAAAATTTTAAATGAAAAAAAATCACCAAAAATCTGCCTGAAAATGAATACCAGTACAACCATGTAAAGTTGTACGCCGCCTCCGTAAATCCAAAGTCAAACACATAACATTTTACCATGATCCCTCTGCTTTAGTTCCCTTCTTCCTTTCCTTTTTTCGCCTCCCCCTCGTCTCCCCCTCCCCCAAATCGCTGACCTACAGTTTATCACGTCACGTATCACACCTCCAAAACTCGCTCTTCATGCATGCACGCACGCCTGCACACGGCGCATATGTATTTTCTCAAAACAAACTCCCAGAGACCCGGAGCGAGCGTGTGCTGTTAGGTGACAAGTCAACGCCGCCACCACGCCACCACGCCCCCCCCAACATGTACAAAAATAAAAACACGCAGAGAGGTGGCGGGGAGCGTCTCCACCCCCCCAGTCCATCGCTCTCAGCGGGGGTTATTGATTGTGACGTGCGCTCGCAGTGCACCTTCCCAGTCGCCTGTCAGCCAGATGCATGCTGGCAGGTCCGCCCCTCTTGACAGCTCCCGCGCGGCAGGGAGGTTGCAGGGGTGGCGATGGCGTTGGAGGGGGGAGGTTTGTCGGGGAGCCAAACAGAGGGAGGAAGACAGCTGGCGGGGCCTCTGCGCTCTCCCTGCAGAAGGTGAACCTCGACCCCTCGACCCCCCGACCCCCTCAGCCTCGCTCTCGTTCGTCGTCGCTACAAGGTGAGGCGAGCTGCCTGCGCGGGTTAGCCTCCGTTTGAGGATCCCCAGGTCCGTCACACTGCATTTTTTCAGCTTTTTCACCCCAAAAACCCCCTCAGGATCCGGATGAACACTCCGCATTAGTCGCTTTTCACCGCCACATTTAGTACAACAACAAACCAGCAAACCCCCCCAAACCTGCGCAGCTTGTTTAACGCCAGCGCCTCCAGAAGGTGCAACCGCCGCGCGCTCGGCGGCCGAGACAGGTAATGAGTTCGCTCGGGGGAGGCCGACGTGACTGCTCGCGTGCGAGAGTGTGAAATTACCTGACACAGCTTTCGTCGGCACAAGGTGCTTCCCCCGTCTGTGCGTTCGCAGCCGTGGGATTTGTACACACATGTTCACACAGAGAGAGCAGAGCGAAGGAGGCGGGAGAGCAGAACATATGCCGCTCGAAACGCTTCAATCCAAAGCGACTAATGTGACCGAACGAGGCTCCGCTGGCTGAAAAGTGTCCCGTTCACGTGAAATACACAAACAACTGCTGCGTGAAGCACGAGTGCTTAAACAGGCAGCTTTCAAATCAAACTGTTGTCAGATTTGTGGACAAAATGATTCGAATTACGCCGATGACGTGACCTTATCTCCCAACGGTAAACCGGGACTCAAGTTTCAAGCATATCGAAACTATTTTGTGTTTAACCACGCCTAAAAATGTGTCCAAATCCTAATCTTGCATAACGTGAAGTTTGCCACATCACTTTGACCCGCTGAAAGCCCGAGAAAACGGCTCGATTTCTCTCGTAAATGCAGAAAGAGATCGAAGAGCAACTTAACGAGAAGTGGCCCAAAAAAAAGCATTAAAATTAGTAAAAAAAAAACCAAACAAACAAGAAATTTGTCAGATGAGCGAAATAAAATTAAATTAAAAACAAAAAAATGACCTCAAGAAAGTGCTAAAAAAAATTTTTTTTGTAACAATTTTAAACGTAAAAGTAAAAAAAATAATGAAAATACTACATAACTATCACAAATAAACGTTTAAAACTGTTACATATTTATTATATATCTAAAGTATTTTTTAAAGTCTTTTTTTTGTCTTTTTTAATTTTCAGGGAGTTTTCTTGAACTTTTTACTAGTTTCTTGCTAATTTTTGGGTCATTTTTTGTTTTTTTTTCTTTTCTTTCTCAGATTTTTTTTAGGATTTTAGGACGTGTGTAGGATTTTCAAAATATACTACTATATATATATATATGTTTTTAATTTTTGAACTTTTTCCTGGTTATTTCCTTGTTTATTTTTTCCTAATTTTTGGGCCACCTTTTGTTAAGTTGTTAACTGTAAAGGAGTAATGCATTATTAGCTTTATTATTGTTTCATGTTGTCCTTTGGCCCCTGTAGTTTTCTGAACTGTGGACGTACTTGACTGCTCAGGTGAACCTGAGAAGAGTTTATAATCCTCTTTTTATGATAATTTTTTATGGGTTAAAGTCCCTTCACTGAACTTTTTTAACAGAAAGGTGAACGAGCGGCGGCGGACTGAGAGTAATAACCAGCACGTGTTGGGACGGGCCCCAAATACTAAATGGATCATAAGTAATAATCACCCTGGGGTTGCAGACAATAAGCCCCCCCCCCCCGCAGTATCTCAATCCATTTGTCTTGGAAAAGGAAATTACTAAATCCAATACAGTTCGATAAAAATCTGGCCTGTCTGGATCGGCTGCTGGAGGATAATGCGGCCTGATAAAGGCGCTCATTTCCGGCCGCGCGCCATCCGTCATCCGGGGGTTGCTCCCCTGGTCAAGCTGTCTGTGCTCCAATGGATGACTGCAGCAGCTTCAGCTGCTCGCTCCGCCGCCGCCGAGGTTACAGGGTTTAGTTGTTTGTGGAAGCCGCTCTGTGCTGCTCGGACCGCAGGAATTATTTATTATTTATCCGCTCGTCTCGAAACGCAATAACAGATTAGACACTTAGTCTCTGTGAGTCTCACTGCCGCCCGATTTTAATGCAGAATCTGAACTTTTTACTGCCGTTATGCGCATTTTACATTATTCCAGGTACATTAACAGAGTATTTATGGCGACGCCGGCTCTGTGCATGGACACGAGGGGCGACAAGGACTCCCGAAATGCTCCGCCTGCCTCACGTACGCCAAATATAGGCACATTTAGCCCCCAAAAATTCTCACTTATTCTTAAGTACTGTCACTAAAGCAGGGCTACTCAACTTGTGCATACATGTTTCTCAGATTTAGGACATTTCTAGGATTTTAGGACATTTTAGGATTTTAGGGTTTTAGGATTTTTTCAGTCTTTAGGACGTTCCTCAGATTTTACAGTGTTTTCGGGTTTTTTGGAATTTTCTCTGATTTTAGGGCGTTTTTTTGTTCTTTGTTGAACATTTTCAGGTTTTTTGGACATTTTCTGGGATTTTAAGACATTTCTCAGATGAAGGACATTTCTAGGATTTTAGGACATTTTTAGGGTTTTAGGATTTTTTCAGTCTTTAGGATGTTCCTCAGATTTTTTGGACAATTTTTAGGATTTTAAGACATTTCTCAGATGTAGGACATTTTTAGGATTTAAGGACATTTCTTAGGTTTTTTTTTTCTTTACTTTCTCTGATTTTTCTAGGATTTTAGGACATGTGTAGGATTTTCAAAATATATTACAAAATATATAAAAATGTTTTTAATTTTTGCACTTTTTTCCAGGTCATTTCCTTATTTTTTCCTAATTTTTGGGCCATCTTTTGTTAAGTTGTTAACTGTAAAGGAGTAACACATCATTAGCTTTATTATTGTTTCATGTTATCCTCTGGCCCCCCGTAGTTTTCTGAACTGTGGACGTACTTGTAGACTTTGACTATCAGCTCATGGCGTGACCTCTGACCCGTGTCGGTGTCTTCCTCTGTCATTTTTTAGAAATGTGAGCATCTCTCGCTGTTGCAACAGTTTTAAGTGCCTCTGGGCTCGAGTTTCGGCTGAATACCTGAGATGTAATGTAACCCGTGACGACGCGTCCGGCAGGTCGACCTCACAGCTGTCTGCGTGTGTTTTTGGCAGGAGGGCCGAGTGAGCTCGGAGCGAATATACGGTGTAATTTGGGTTCAGAGAGCCACTTTAAAGTTAAATCTCCGCTGAAGGATTCCTCTGAGGTGTTGTCGAGTCCTGAACCTGAACGATGGAAGTCATTGTGTTTTTTTAGGGAGTCCTCATCGCTGTGAAGCAACAAAAGGATTCAGTTTGTAGAAACAGAGCGCAGAAATGAATACTAATCGCCTATTACGATGCAGATTTGCTTAACAAGTCGCTCTCGGCGGCCTGAGGGAGAACAGGAAGCGTCGTCTTTTACTTAAGGTGCTGCGTGACCTCGGCGCGACCCGCGATTAAAGAGGGACAAATGTTGCTGCTGTTAATGAGCAAAGAGCAGCAAAGAGCTCTTAAAAAAAGGTGTAAATATTGGGACGCCGTCACAGACGGAGAGAAGAAAGAGGAGGAAATGTAGCGTTAGCAGAGCGGAGCTTCACTTATGCAATTAAAGAGAGAGAGGGAGGAAGTTTGCAGCAGGGAGAATGAAAACACGACGGGTCCTGATGAAGAGGGTCAACATTCGTGTCGAAACCGTCCAGCTCACAGCTGAGTTCAGCAGAGTCGGAGAAGAAAACTCCAGGCGGTGGACGCGGGTCAGTGACAGTGTGAAAGGTGTCGCTCAGAGTAAAATATGTCAACAACTCTGGGATGGATCGCCATGAAATTTGTAACCGCCGATCATTGTGCCCAGAGGATGAATCCCTGTCGACGTTAAAGATCACCTGACTTTTGATCTGGTGCTGCCATCGGGTCAAAAATTCAATTTGCTCAACACTTTATCCATCGAGTGCTCGCATTAGTGAGAGGACTGTTGGAAAATAAGTTGTTTTTTGTATTAAAACAGGTTGAAATCATCTCTCTGCACTCGCAGTTTTATCACTTTTAGGGGAAAATAATAATAAGAAAATAGCAAAGGCCGGAGACGTTCTGTTTTTGGGTTGTCAGACTGTTTGTTAGTCGTCTGTCAGGTGTCGTGTTAATCTCAGGCATGCAAACTTGTTACGTTTTGGCTGTTTTGGATACAAAATAGTGTTGCAGAAACGTTTCTAAGACATTTCTCGGACTGTAGGAACTTTCTAGGATTTTAGGATGTTTCTGGGCTTTTAGTTTATTTCAAGGAGTGTAGGATGTTGCTTGGATTTTTGGTCATTTCTAAAATTTTAGGACATTGGTTGGATTTTCGGACGTTTCTTGGATTTTTTAACATTGCTAGGTTTCGGACGCAGGGGGTCAGGAGAGGTCAGTTGCGGATTTGAGTACGGAAAAACGGAAAATTTCCAAGAAAAAATGCGTAGCTTCATAAGGCCCGTAAGTGAAGTAGAAGTGGATAAAAACGCACTTAGAGATGATGAAAAAGTCATTTGCATCGTCACCAACTGTCTTTACTTTGACGTGATATTCATTTTTTCAGTCTGTGCTGAAATGTGCAGTTTTCGCGGAGGTGTTCCTGCAGTCTTTGTTTTAGCCCGTACGGACCAACAGTGAGCGATTCGACTCGAGAGGCCACTCCGGTCACCCGCTCACCCGTCTGATGGCTGAATAATGTGAGCGCCTCAATTCGCTTCACGTCCCCGCCACAGCATTTCAAAAGACACTTAATTTCATACTTGTTTACGGCTCTCTCCAGAGATCTAAAGTTCAAAATCGCATGCATTTTTAATTCCAAATTAAGCCCACGAAGAAGAAGGAGGAAGAGGGGGAGGGAGAAAAATTCCATGTTCACTTCGCCACATTTTGACAAACATGACCTCCCCTCGCTGGGGTGGAGGGATTATGTGGAACAAAAGTTGGCCCACTCGCCGTACCACGGCTTAAGGCTATTGGGGCGACAGATTAGAATATCTTTCACCCTCTCGGGGAGATAAGAGAGACGCGAGCATCAAAAAACGGTGCAAAACATAATGAACTGGTGATCTCTCCCCACCAAAGAGCACGTGTGAAGTTGAGATTCATAAATCTTCAAAACAGTCATGCAGATTTGTGGATTTTCGTACTCCTAATGCTTAAAAACATGATCTCCATTATCAAAGGTTGGAAAAATCTTCCTGCTCATTGTCTTTCCCCGTCCACTTCACGCCAAAGCCGTCGCCTCCGCTCGCCTGTTTTGTTGCCGTATTTCTTATTATCCCGGATAATTACAAATGTGTCAGACGTGTCAGCGTATGACGTCCGCTGACGCCGGCACGTTGGCGAGCGGCGCGGCTGAAATGACACGGTGATATATCTCACCCTCTCCCGCTCTCAATTAGCTCCCGGTGCTCCAGGTTAATGGAACTTTTGATTGGGGAAACTCGGGTTTCCTGGGCGCCCGGGTGCCTTGTAGATGGGACGTATGGGGTCGACCTCGTCCTTATCTGCTGCCGCAGAGAGCCGAGTTACTCTTCTGTGTGTTTGCTGCTCTGGAGGAGCACCTACCAGTGGTTTCTTGCTAATTTTTGGGTCATTTTTCATGTCGTTGCCGGTTGCCTCCTTCCGTGTTTTTGAAAGAAATCAAGCCAGTTTGCTGAGGATTCAAAGGGTTAAACATCATGAACAACATAAAATGACGAACTCTTTTTTTTAAATATAATTAAAAAGCACCGCCAACCAGCAGGCTTTTTATTTGGCCTCCTTTACATTTTACTTTGACGTTTGTGTAACGAAAGCAGCCTGAAAACTCTAAAAAGTGACTTTGTAATGCATTTAAGGTGCAGCAAAATGAACCAAAACATTTAATAAACCTGACGCTGTAAAAGATTCAAAGGTTAACTTATAATTGCACTAAACAGCAGTTACGGCCTCACACCCGTGTCATCGTTACTCAAAAAAGTAATGGATTACACATCGGTCGTTACTTTTTAAGGGTGATGAAAGACATAATAAGCTCCTGCAGAAACTGGTTTGTTCTCCAAATCATTACCATACTTTTGCGTTACACTGCAACATTGCCTGAGACTGTTTGTCACATAATTACAAGTTAACAATAATAAAATGTAAAATATGCCCACATTTTAGCACAGAACAAGGATCAGAATAATCAAGACAACATTGCAGTTGGCTCCAACTGCCTTTGAATCAAAGTCTATGAAAAAAAATTCTCCGATCTGTCACCTCAACGTCACCGAAACATCCTCTGAATGGCAGTTAAAACGCTACGTGTTAGTCAGCATTTAATCTGACAGAAACATACTTAAAACGTTCTTTGAACATTCGATTAAAATGTTTTCTTGAAGACATTATTACAGCTGGTAGGTAACGTTAGCCAATGTTTTGGGAACGATCTCCTCTAGCTGGGTCTCCATCCATTCCTGCTGAAAATGTAGTTGAGTAAAGCAGAAATATGAACATAAATATCTTATTTTTTTCACAATAAGTAAGTTAAAAGCTTAAATAATACAAAGCAGAGATGATTTAATGTGTTTTTAAGCTCTTGTGCGGCTTTATGTGACTAAACGCAGAGTTTGGAGGGTAAATTATGGCTCACAGTCCATGTGAGCTGCACTAAAAGGACCAGCAGAGAGGAGAGAGCAGCGACTCGGCCTCACACTGTGTTCCCTCCTCGCCGGCTGGGCAGCGAGGTCAGCGAGATTACCGGACACACAGTCAGCCTCGCGCTCAGCATCCCTCTGCACAAACCTCCTCCGGCCAAACAAAAGCCGCTATCAGAGGATGACACGAAACACCAGCCCGCCGGGCATCCGCCTCCTCCTCCTCCTCCTCCTCCTCCTCCTCCTTTTTCTTCCTCCTTCCTCCACCGCTCTGGAGCAAACGCATCACTGAGTTTCACTTTAGCTTGTTTGCGGCCATGTTGGAGGCAAGGTGACAAGAGCAATACAAGAGAAACATTCCCGTAATTTCCAGAAAGAGCTTAAGGTGGAATTGTTCTCCAAAGGGGGGGAGTGGAGGCCGCCACCCCTCTTCTCTCCCCCCACTCACTTTACCTAACTCCCCCAAAAAAGGGGATTTATCCACACAAACACACACACACAAGCCTCCTGAGGAATGGCTGGCGAGCAGAGGAGAAATGCGCCCTGACAATCTCGCCTTCCCTCCGGCGGCTGGATGCCAGAAACGAGCGCTGTTTCTTCGGAGAGATCTTTTACCGAAGATGCCAGGGATTAAGAAAGAAAAGACTGCAGGACACTGCTGTGTCACCTAGCATTAAACAGCCCTAAACTCTCCGGTTATGAGATACTCTGCGCAAAATAGGCCAGGAGAGAAAGAAGGGAAAGAGAGGTTTTGATTTCTTATCTTTTTTTTTTTCACTCTCTCGCTGTTTTTCCTCCGAGCCCTGATGCCCCCGGACTCCTCTCTCGGTGGTTGGTGCCTTCGCGCACACAAACACGCTGAACGCACGGCCCTGCAGGTACACGCAAATCACAATCAGTTTTTCTGGCACCCTGCTCATGATAAACGATTATTATGAGGAAAGATGGAGGAATTTAATCAGTTTTGTGCAAAAGATAAACAACTAGAGCTTGATAGTTGCTGGATTTTTGGGGCCTACGCTGACAACAATATATGATATATTGGTTGATATTAAATATGTATGCAATTATGCAATGCACTTATCACTCATTTATGGTTATAAAATACTTGTTACAAAGATCTATAATGGAGGCAGGGTATTTTACAGTTTAATAATACATTTTATTGTCCGAAATGACATTAGTGCACCAAAACAGTAAATTTAATTGGGAATTTCATTATTCTAAATCACTCTTTTTTTGTATGTTTTGTTAAAAAATAAAATTCTCATATCATGCCTATTAGACAGTATATAAGACGATTCGGATATATCTGTGATGGTCTGTGATTTGAGTGTGTAAAACTGACGTCGTTTTGCTCTCTTCACAGGGTTCAGAAGTTAAGAGGAGGATTCAGGTAAGAAAGAAAGAAATCAGCACACAAACGGGACTCAAGTCAAAGTGAGTAAGAAAAGGAAAACAATGAAGTTCAGACTTAAACTAGGGCTTAAATTTATATATAAGTTAATAACTGCAGTGTTAAAAGGTAAAGTCTGGTGAGAAAGTTCTCCTTTTTAAAACTGACTGGTGTGTTTTTGTGGGCAGGTGCTGTTTGTGTGGTTGTATGTGGAATTTGTGCATAAACTTCTTGAGTGGAGCGCTCTGTATTACGCTGTATGGTATTGTATTGCGTGATGTTGTATCGTTTTGTATCGTATCGCATCCTATCGTATCGTATCGTATGGCATCGTATCGTACCGCACCGTTCCATTCCGTACCATACCGTACCATACCGTAACTTGCCGTATCATATTGTACCGCATTGCAACGTATTGTATCACATCGTATCGTATCGTATCGTATCGTATCGTATCGTATCGTATCGTATCGTATCGTAGGTCTCCAAAGAAATTTGCGATTGTTGTCGAGGTTGATTCCAATGTAAAATTTCAGGTTTAGACTTCTTGATCAACACGGAAGGAATGGAAAGGACGAAAGAACAGTAATTCCCTTTGAATCAATCTCTAAATCGTATTATTGTATCGTGATAATATTGTATCATGATCATATCTATCGTATCGTGATATCATACCGAAATAATATTATATCATGGTAATACCCTCTCATAATAATACTGTATCGTGATAATATTTTATCGTGATAATACTGTATCATAATAACATATCGTGATAATTTGATAATATTGAATCATGATGATATCATAGTATAATATTGTATCGTGAAAATATAGTATAATAATAACATCGTATCGGAATAATATGTAATATAATATTGTATCAAAAGAATATTGTGACGATATTGTATCACTATATTGCATGGTGATAATATTTCATTATGGTAACATTATATCGTGATAATATCGTATTGCGGGTTCTCTGAGGATCCCCTCAGTTACTAAAAAATGACTTTTTATTATTGATGCATCTCTGTGCTGCCTCAGTTCTTGAAATCTCCTAATTTCAGAAACAAACTCTCTTTAGTTGATGTTAAGGAAAGCTTTAAAAGTTTGACATGCTTCTGCTACAAATTATGTTGACATGGGGCGGAAACTTTTAGTCTACAGCCATTTTGACTCGTTATATTTCCTATTTTTGGTATTTACAAAATGAGAAGGCCCTGAACTAAATGCATTGCAGCTGAGAAAATGTCATTCTAATCTTTCAGTTCACAACAGTTTGAACTTGAGTTTCTTCACTGCCACACTGCTGCTTTGCCTGAAAAGTGAGTATAGATTAAAAAACAACTTTTACATTTTCTGCATTTTTGCCTTTATTAGCTGACATTTTAGAGACAGCCAGAAAACATGGGGCTCAGAGTATGTCATGCAACAAAGGTCCCCGGCGGCAGGCGTCGAACTGTTGCAGTTATGTTTCCCTAGCAATAGGCCACCAGGATGCCCTAAAAAAAACCAAAAAAAACTTGGTCGTCGCAGCCGTCGTTGCTCCTTTCAAGAAGCGTCTGGTCTTGCATTCTGACAGAAAAGCGGCCAAAAGTTTCCCGTCGTCTTTGTCATCTTCTCGGCCCGCTCTGAATAATTCAGCGTCTGCCTGGTCGAATGCAAACAAACGGAATAAAACATAGATAGTTATGAGGCATAAATATGAACAAACAGCATCTAAAAGCATTAAGGAAACGCAGAGCGTCTGGGGTTTGGAGCGACAGATGAGGACAGTGTGTTTGACTGGCTGGACGGAGCCGTTACCCCCCCCCCCACATCCCGTTCACCCCCCTAATGATGTGTGGCCTGTCAGAGAGACACAGCCAAATTACATTCAGGACTACAAAGCCTTCGTCCGAGGTTTTCTCTCTCTGTGCAACACCCTGCAAAACAATAACTGGGATTCAGCAGCTGCAAATTGCACTAAAATTTCCCATTCTCTCTCTGTGAATTATTAATGAGAGCCAAACCAAAAAAGACAAAAAAAAAGAAAAAGAGAGAAAAGGGGGGAGCGAAATATCTACAGCATGCCCGAGCAGTGGAGAATGCTATAAAGCCGTAATTATGCCAGAGAATGAGAAATGGAACAAAGTTGTCGGAGCCAGAAAAGGCGAGGCAGAAACTGAAACTAAGAGCTGGAAATTTAGAGCTCAGAGGGTGAAAAGAAAAAGTAGTTTTTATTACATATGCAAAACTCCAAAGCTGCAGGATCGACACACAATTAAAACGAGGATGAACAACAGCATTTGCATCCGTCTCTGTCAGGTTCGCTCTGCGAGCAGGAAATACTGAAACGGAGGAGAGGAGGTCAAAATACACAGGCTCTGTTTTTGGAATGAGAAGCATATAACTTCAAATATTTTGACTCTTTATTTTAGGAAATATGGAAAACAAGCCTCTCAGCTTTAGCTTGAAACCGTTTCATAAACTAAAGAATATGACAAAAGGAAAACGGAGAAATGACTGCGGATACGGTTGCATATTTCTCTTGACGGTGGCACTCTTGTATCCCAAAATATGTTACAGTTTAACCCTTATAAACCTGGGCAAATTGGCTTGATTGGCCTGAATTTCCCAAAAATTAGCAAGAAAAAAAGGGTTTAAAAAATTGTAAATAAAATAAAAATAAAAAGGAAAAAAACAGCTTTAGAATTATAATAATTATGTTAAATAATTTAAAAAATGTAATTATTAGCTTTTTTTTTCCCTAGCCATTTTTCCGTAGCTTTTTTGTAATTTGTGGAACTTTTCTAATTTCCTTTTCCTCCTTTTTTCTTTTTTTTGGGGGGAAGAAATCACACCAATTTGCACAAAAAAATAATGAAGCCGCTCTGGCTTTCACAGGATTAAAGCAAGACAGTCATACATTTAATGACAAGTAAATAAAATTTACATTAAAGTGCGCGAAGCAACAAGTAACATTCACAGAATAGGAAAAAATATGTAAGAAAATGTACTAAATAAAGACCAAAAAGTATCTCTGTGCATCATTACAAATGTTTGGGGTGTTTTAAGAGAAAAAGAGCGTCAAACTGTCGAGTGTAATAAATGAAAGGTGGATAAAGAGCAACAACTAACAATTATTTTTATTGCTAATTCGCCTAATCTGTCGATTGTTTTCTAACTTTGTCCATAAAATATCAGAAAATGGTGAAAAAAATATCAGTCTGTGTTTCCTAAAGCCCGTGCTGACGTCCTCAAATGTATTTTTTTACCACAATCCAAAGTTTCCTGTCATAGAGGAATTAAAAAAAACAAAATAAATTCACATTTGAGAAGCTTTGATCAAGAACTTTGACTTTATTTCTAAAAAATTATCACTCACGCTGATTAATCAAGTATCAAATTTGTTTCAGCTCTTGATGTGTAGACAAATAAATAAAAATGTAACTAAAGTCTGATGAGACAACAGATTAAATATGGAGGACTGCCAACACAGCTGCACGAATACACAAAGCTGATCATGCATTGAATATCATAAAAGTAAATATCAGTAAAAGTACTGCAAAAATACTACATTGCAAGTAAAAGTGCTGCAAACATTATTTAAAAAAGTGTAGTTTTTCTTGAGTAAAATGTACTTTCAAAGAATCAAAAGTAAATGTGCTCGTTGTGCAAAAAAGCTGCAATCAGAGTGTTTAAAATTACATTAAATATTATTTGGTAATTTTTAATAATGCAAGAATTTAGAGCAGATCGGCACGCTGTCTTAAAAGCTCTCTGTAATTTTAATTATTATTATTTTAATTTGAAATTTTTTTAAACTGACGGAGAGCTTCATTAAGCGTATTCAGTAGGTCGTTTTTTTTTTATTTGTTTGTTTCTTGATAATACATGATGAAGATTTTTTCGATCAAAGTTGCAAAATTAAAGTTACTGTGAGTTTTTAATAGAGTGCGGATCTCCTGAAACAGTTGTTTTTTATGTGCGTAACATCAGCCTTTCTAATCTGAAATAACGCACCAACGTGAGAGCAGCATTTTATCTTGTACTTTATTTTTGTTTCGGTCGATAAATCTGCAGCATTGTGAAATATTTTCAAAGCTGATCACGTGTTTTGATCATTTTACATAAAGCTGGACTTCATTCAGCCTGAGGGAATAAAGTTTTTACCAATGATAAAATAAATAAAGATAAAGATAATAAAGATGAGATAAAAAAGATAAATAAGTAACATGTCGACACTTCAGTACAGTTTACCTCAAATCTGAACTTGAAATTTAAACTGAAAGTTTTGTGCAAATGATGCTTTGGAAAGTTAAAACGTGATTTTCAAGCTCGTGAAAACAAAATTCAGAAGAAAAAAAAGCTTTTGCACGACTGCAGCGTACAAAATAACGGTTCAGGAATCACTTACTTTTTTTACTTTTGTTTTACTGTACGTTATTTGACATAAAAGTTGGTGTTTTTAATTAATTCGGCTCCCAGAAGAAGTCAGATTATAGACTTTTTTTTCAAATGTCACTCAGAATGAAATTTAATTTTACATTAACCAAAATTTAAGGAAAAAAATATCACAAAAAGGGTTAAGGACAATTTTATGAGTTTATTTTTTTAAGATAAAACATATAAAATAACCTTTTTTGCTCGTTAAAAAGTCAGAAGATAAGATGATACTTCATTGTACGTTTTCATAGAAATTTGTTTCACATCTACAAGCTCTAAAACGACATAATGACACAAAAACAAATAAAACACCTAAAAAACATCTGTAAGTTCGCCCTCCGTAATAATAAACCGTCTCTGACGCCAACTTGAAATGTTGAAAAAATGTTTAAAATTTTGACATTAGTGCAAGAGACATTTAGTAATTTTAAAAAATCATCATTTATATTATCGTCCTTCCTGTAGCATTTAAGATTTTGAAAGATTGATTTAAGACGTTTTTATGCCACTTAAGGCCTTTTTTTAGACAAATTAATGTAACGCCTGTTAAGACTTTTTAACATGCAGGACCTCCTGAAGTCCAAAATTTCAGTACTGGTCCTTTGATTTGAAACTTTTAGTACGAAACCTTTTTTAAATATGATTAGTCCAGCTTGTTTTTTAAAAATCAAACCAAGCTGGAGTGAGTTTGCTGAAAAACATGCAGACTTTCCTAACGCGGAGATCTGATCGATCACAGTCTGGAAGATGTTGTCAAATAGATGAATTATGTTTTCTGAATAGCACCGATGTATCTGCTTCCAGCAAAGTGTTTTCTCCGGTTTTTATTCCCATCAGGCTGCAAAATGAGAAAATTTGTCTCCTTTTTTTTCCTTTAAATGTTCACATTGCAAAAATGATTAATCAAGATTCGTTCTTAAAATACGTCGTTTAAATAAAAGTCAACTTTTTGTGAGCAGAAGCACACGTCCTCGCTGCTGTCGTCTTTTTGCGCATGTTTGAAAAAGTGCCAGCCAGAGTATCTCCTCTCTCTCTCTCGCTCACACACACACACACACACACACACACACACACACACACACACACACACAAGGTTCGACTGAGGGCCTGGCATGGATCCTCCGCTCACAGGAGGCAGCGGCGTCCCTCAGGGATCCATAACCAACCAAATAGCTCTGAGAGAGCAGCTAGCTCGCCCAGCTGGGCCTCGGCGCTCTCTCACTCTGTGTGTGTGTGTGTGTGTGTGTGTGTGTGTGTGTGTGTGTGTGTGTGTGTGTGTGTGTGTGTGTGGGAGGAGGATAGCAGACCAGATGACACAGGCGACTCCCAGCAAACTGTGGGCGACACGATCACCTGATCATGTTTGAGTTTGATTGTAAACTTGGAACATACAGTTTTGTCAAAAGTATGTAGACACCCAAACACTGCACCCACATGTGGTTGTTAACCCTTTGAGACCTGAGCAAATTGGCTTGATTTCTTCTTTAAAAAAAAAAACATAGGAAGAAGGCAATCAGCGACAAAAGGGGAAATTACCCCAAAAAATAGTAAGAAATTAGTAAAAAGTACAAGGAAATTACTTAAAAATTAGTTAAAATAAATAATTAAATTTTTAAAAAGTAAATGACCTCAAAAAGATGCTTGAAAAAATTACAGTGGTTCGGTAACATTTTTTTAATGTAATTATGATTATTACCTGTACATAAATTTTCCCTTTTTTCTTTTTTTCCCCTGACATTTTCCTTTTTTTAAAATTAACTTTGTAAATCGACTAATTTCTTGCAATTTGTGGCACATTTCTTTGTCTTAGTCTGCAGCACCAGAAAAGTGACAGGGCTCCAGGTTTCAAAGGGTTAAACATATTTACGCTGCCAAAACAGACTAACCTCCTCGGGTTTCATACTTTTTATTTTCACAACAAATTGAGAAAACAATGCAGTTTGTTTTTTTATATGAGAATATTTTCACGTTGTAACAGGAAAGAGGCAAAAATATGCAAAATGATTGTATTCTGTAGCATTGAGGGTGTCTACAAACTTTTGGCCATATATTATCTGTGAGCTTTTTGTAACTTCTTTAGATAAAATACTCAAACATTATTTATTAACAGATGGTAACAGGGTCTATTTTTTACTCACAAAAATCAGGCAGCAAAGAAAATCAGTGTCCAAAAAGAAAATGTTTATTTTCCTTTAATGTGACGCAGAAACAGTTAATTCAAATGCTTTACATGAATCGATACAGTGAAAAAATAGTTTATGCAGAGCGACATGTTTTATCATTTCAACCAAATCTGGACACCAAAGTTTAAAAGGAAATCTGCTTTTTTGTGGGAGAATTATTTTTATTTATTTATTTTTTGCAGAAGATTTGAAGATCTCGACTCACAGGTCAGATATCTTTAGTCAGTATGTGATTTGAGATTTCATTTTCAAGATTATAATGTGAAGAAATGTTATATTTGAGGCTCCTGATATAGATTTTCTTCACCTTTTGTGTCTTTTTTCTGCAGGAAACACGACGCTGCTCCGTGGTCCCACAGTGGAGGCGCATTTTCACACTTAAAATATGTAAGTTAAACTGACATTTTACCTGCTATCTTCACCTGGTCGGGGTTAAAGGTCGTGTGTGTGTGTGTGTGTGTGTGTGTGTGTGTCTGTCAGGATTTTAAAAGCCTCGGTGGATGCTGCTGCTGGTTGAGTCAGATTTGCGTGTTTCGTGGTGCTGTTCTGCCCTCTGCTGGCGGATGAGAGGACTTACAGCTGAAGGTTTGGATTAAATACTCCTCATTTTTTTATGGCATTTAGAGAAAAAACAATTTATTAGTTTAGAACTATGTTTATTGCAAGATTTTTTTAAATTTTTTTTAACATATTGGTTTTTAAAGAATACTTCACCCTCAAATGACCATTTCTGTGTCAGTTATCACCACGTGTTGCTTTGAATTCATGAAAAAAAAAGTTTTTCTCGCACGACTCCATAATGAACAAAGAATACAGAAACAGAGGAAATGTTGCTGAATTGAAGTCACAGGAGTCCACGTTTAACAAAAGAAAACTATATCAAACAAAAGAACCATATCCAAACTCAGTACAATCTCATTTTTATCTGAAGCATGATACAGTAGAAATACTTTATGCATATTGGCAAAACTAAATATATTAGTTTGTTAATTGTGTTTTTCATTTGCAAACATTGTGTTTGTTCGTACATCGTGGGAAAATTGTAAAACATGTTTTGTTTTTTGTAAAGTTTTAACAGGATATTCCCTCAAATGTTTTCACTTTCAAATTTCGCTGTTTTCAAACGACAGATCGCGCTTTTTTATTTTCGTTTGCCGTCACTAAAACACAGTTTGGCAGCCCTTTTCTTTCTCTCTCTTGCTCTCAAAACTTAAACTGAATCAAACTATAAAACTAAATATAAACCAAGATTCTCGTATTGCACTTCCTGTTTCCTGACTGAAATCTCTTCAAAAACGTATTTAGTGCAGAGTTTGTGCAAAAGCAGCACCGTAATGTTTCTTTTATTGTATAAACCGGCCAAAATAAACTGAGAGTAAACGGTAAATCTAAGCAGCGCTGTTACAGAGTTTCCCTTTTCTCCCTTCAAATGTTTTCAAAAACGTATTTTACCACTAAACTGTCTTTTTATAGTTTGCAAGCAAATGCCACAGCCACCTTTGTTTCATCCTTCTGCTTCATAGACAGCCTAGTTTTCTGAAAAGACCGTCCTCACTGCAGCCAAATACTTATTTATGCACGCTCTCTGCAAAGCCAGACTCCACTGAGAAAAACTGTCATTTAACCTCACTGAAAACAAGAGCTGCTGCTCCGCTGCTGCCTCAATCAGATAGTTTGTTTGTGTTATTTTGTGTTTTTGCTCTTTTTAAGGGTTAATTCAGGTGCACAAAAGTCACACAATAACACACACAAAGTGAAAGATCGAGGCAGCGGGAGACCAGCAGCTCCAGTGTTCAGCGAGGTAAAATCACTGGTTTTGTCAGTGGAGTCTGGCTTTGAAGACAACAAACAAGTTTCACTCGAAGCGCGCGAGAGAGTTCATAAACAGATGTTTTGATATAGTTTTGCTGTTGTTAACCCTTTGCAAACTGGTTTGATTTCTTTTAAAAGCATAGGGAGAGAAGGTAATGTGCGATTTAACACGTGGCCCCCAAAAAAGCAAGAAATGAGTCAAAAGTTACAAGAAAATTACTTCAAAATAAGCAAATAAGAAAAGTTAAAAAAAAAAAAAATACGAGAAAATTACCTGTCAAAAAATGCATTTTTTTTTCTGTGCCACAATTTTAAATATATATTCTAATCATTATAAATATATTTTTTGTACATTTTCCCCTAGTTTCTGATCATTTTCCTCTTTTTTTAAAACTAAAATCAGGTCGTTTTCTTTGTTACCGTTTACAGGTTTCCTGCATCTTGTGGGACATTTCTTGCCGAGTTTCTAATTGCCGTTTTTTTTGTCTTTGACAGAAATTAATCTGATTTTCTCCGGTTTCAGAGGGTTAAACGTGGACTCGTATGACTTAAATTCAGTGAGAATTTCGTCCTGATTTGGATTTTTTGTTCCCCGTGGATGAATGCGAGAATTCAGCTTAACACGGGGTGACTAAATATAACTGATATAAAACGATCATTAGTGGGTTTAAGTTTTCCTTTAAATCGTCTCAAATGTTTTAGAAGTCAAACTCTCCAGAGTAAATATTTTTTGTTAGTATTAATGTTACTTACTACAACCTTTTCAAATTGTTTCTTTCAGTATGCGTTTTATTTTATCTTGGAGAAAGATAAAATAACTTGTTTTTATAAAATGTTTGGATTATCTTGAAAGCGAGCGACACAAATATGTGTGTGCATGAACCTGTGTACAGTGTGTGTGTGTGTGTGTGTGTCTCCCGTCACTCCCGTCTCCTCTTCCTCGTCGTAGTTCAAGGTCGCCGTGCGGCTATTTCTAGCTCGTCTTCACTTTGATTCGTGTCGCAAAATGACAAGGTAACGCAACTCGGGGGGTCAGCTGTGTTACAGGAATGCTTCCACAGATCGGGAAAGAGGAAATCAATCCTGCCTGACAGTGTCTTCAGGATACTCCGACCTGACTGGACCATGACAACTGCACACACACACACACACACACACACACACACACACACACACACTCAGGAGCGTGTAGAGATAAACACTTAAACGCACACAAACAAACACATGTAGTACACACAAACAACCAAATATAGCACACGCGCGCTTCAGCTGTCTCTCTGTCTGACACGGACGACCCCTGTCAGCTCCGGTTTGTCTGGCGTCTTGTCAAGGTGCATCAGAGAGACAAGGTGGCGGCCAAAAAGTTCATCAACAACTAACCGCTGCCGAAAAGTTGGGCTCAGATTAGATGGAGATCAGTGTGGGTGAACTGGCTGTTCACACCTGCTGTTAATGTTTCTGAATGCGTCTTGAGATTCGATTGCTCGGACCGCGATCGGAGGTCGTCCACATTTTTTCAGCCGTGCGCGCTCATAGACATACTATACACGTGGATGCCGCCATCAACGCAGCCGCCATCCTGCGTGGGCGGCAGCTGTGCTGACTTACTGCATTAGTCAGTGGAGGCAGAAATCTCTCAGTGATTACACTGAGCTGTTTGATTCAAACTTTCTGTTGCTGCCTTTACACAGGTGAGACGCGGCGCTGAAGGACTGTCTTCGGAGCCGCTCACCTTCACGGGACAACGAACGGTAAATTCAGCATCCGCCTGCAGCTGCTACACGAAACCAAAACGGCTCATCTTGTCAAAGGTGAGTAACGTTATCTGTGTGATGCTCAGTCTGCAGTCGCCTAGTTTTAGCGGTGTGCTAGTTTTTGATCTGTCTTCTCAACGTAATGCCCCAAAAACTTAAAAAATTCGCTTCAAATTTGGCACAAATGTTAGCTTAAAGTCAGGAATGAAATAATTAGATTGTAGTTGTCAAAGGTCAAGGTCACTGTGACCTTTCTTCCATCTCATTCTCATTGATGCGATATCTCAAGAGCATACCTTGAGAGATTTTTTTCAAGTTTGGCACAAACATCCACTTGGACTCAATGATTAACTGATGAGAATTTGGTGGTCAAAGGTCAAGGCCACGGTGAACTGTCCACCTCTCTCTTTTGAATCCAATATGGCCTTTAAGGAATGTCGTCAAATTTAGCACAAACGTCCAGTTAGACTCAACAATTGATCCTTGGCAGGAAATTATGGTTCGTTACAGTCGCTCTGATGCCGATTATCCCAAGTAAGAATAAGTAGAAGCATATAAAAATATGAATATAAAAGCAGAAATACAGTAATAGTAAACAATTAGCACTAGTATGTAAATATTTAAATATATTAAAAAATATTGTATTCAAAGTGAATAAAAATATAAATGTAAAGAAATACGCTAACTGACAATTAGCACCAGTGTGTGAATATTTAAATAAACGTTAGGATAACAATGATAGTCATAATATTAATAATAATAACAAGCATAGAAATAAAAATTAAAAAACTAAAAATGTGGCCCAACCTGCTTTACAACAAAAAAATTACATACACAGAGTGCTTCACATTAAAAGACAAAGAAGACATAATAATGAAAATAAAAAATGATCAGATAGGATAAAATTTTAATTATGGAATTATAATATAGATAATGTGCTGAGTGTGTAAAATATAAAACTGAGCCTTATGCAACAATGCGACGTATAAAACTAGTCTGTAGGTGAGTTCAAAATATATATTTATATAATATATAAAAATATGTGCACTGAAACAATGAACAGAGATATTTTGGCCTTAAGTAAAGAATTCAAAACAAACTATGACGATATTTCATATCCAGATAAGATGAAGAAACGATGACATCACATATCCAAAAATACTTTCGTGGCCGTTAAATTACGTTTTAGTTTTCTTTGCATCGCCTGCTCCCTCCGAGGTTGTAATATGTGGTGTTTTTGTGGCCAAACAACGCCTGCGAGCGCTGATAATTACAACAGGGCCCGTGGCTGCGTGTACCCGGCCTCCCTCCCTCGCCTGTCTGGAAACACTCGGGCATTTGCGGAGGACGGTGGGAGGGTCGCGCAGGGGTTGCGAGGGGGACATATTTCTGACGAATGTGCCATCTCCATAATTAGCTCAGAAGCAACATATGAAACATTAAACACGCCAGGCGCTGACGACAATCAAAACATTTCATTTGTTGTCAATTATTCATTACTTTGAAGGTTCTGAAGGGGTCGTTAATATGGAAATAAGCTTGCGATGCTAACAAGGTTGTACTATCTGATTCCAGATCATTTGAGCACAGAGCACCCCCTCCTTTCCTTTTTTTCTTTTAGGCTAATATTTTGCCTTTTCTGTGGCTTTCACTGGGATTTTTTCTCTTTTTCATTGAGCTTGTTCTTCAAACAACTGAGTCAAAAACAAGCTGCTTTTATCCACTTTATTAAAAGTATTTGATAGATTCGTTTGATAGCTTCATGTTCAGCTCGGGCTCAAATGAAGTTAAACCACCCAAAACTAATGCAGTACATTGTTTTTTTTAGTTTCCCTTTTGCACCTGGCTTATTAACGTGTGCTTCCCCTCAGTGGCTGTCATGCCAGACCCGCCAAGAGAGCGGCCACTAAAGGTCCCCTGTCTGTAGCTTTTCACGGTTTAGTTCCCCTACAATTAATTAACGGGATGAAAAGTCTCACGCAGCAGCTCACCGCTGCAGCTACCTTTGCCAGCTGTCAAATTGGAGAGACGTGGACTGGAAAAATAAGCCTGAGACTGGGGCTATTTAAAGTAATTAGTTCTGATGCATGCAGCTCAGTCCCTATTACCTGTCGACTGCGTCGTTCGGTTGAGTTTGTTGCCACAAATGATGGAGGGGTTAAAGTCGAGGACCCAACTGGAAATGTTTTCCAGAGGAAAAATGTTAAAAACCAAAAATCAGGGGTGAAATTACGTATTTTAAGAGTCATGTGACTGACTTGAAATTTGCATGTGAATTTTTAAATATTTGTATATGACATTTTAATAAATGTTTCAATGACTTGAGACATTTCCCTTGTATTTTTTGATGATTTTTTAAAAATTACTAAGTGAGAAAATGTGGTTTTCTTTTTTCATGTGTAAGTTTTTTGTAACTGTTTCTTTTTGTAATACTCATTTTGACCACAAGAGGCTGAAGCGCACCACCAGGGAACTTTTCATTGCAAAATCTAACATCAACAGTAAGGGCGAGCATTCAACTGTTGGGCTGTGTTCCTCATTATATGCAATGCTGATTTAATCAGTCACTCTGAATCCCCACTCTGGCCCGTCAGCTCATTTTTGATTGTTTCATATTTCACAGAGATGTCCACATTTGACTTGTGTGTTCAACAATTTAATCCTAGAGGTCTGAACTGACTGAGGGGGATGTTAAAGGACTGAGAGCATTGTAATTGCAGTATTCAATAAATATATGATAACCATAGTTATTTATATCGCCAAAGTTTCCAAATGTCCCACTGACAATACACAAACATACTGTAATTACAAATATTATCCACAGCAGATGTACACACTGACCTAAAGCAGAGGTTACCACGAAGCCTTTCTATGAGGAAGGCAGCCCAACAGTTGAATGCTCACATTATGCTGGAGACTGCTGGTAACTACTACCGTTGATGTTTGATTTTGCAATGAAAAGTCCCCTCATGATGCAATTTAGCCTCCTTTGGTTAAAATGAGCATTACAAAAATAAACAATTTAAAAAATTAGCCTAGTTTTCCTCTTGTAAATAAAAAAAAATGTTTTTCTTGCGCGTTTTGATTTTTGGGGGAGAAAAATAAAAAGAACAACATGTATGGCAAACAAATTGCATTAAGAAATGAAAAATAGTGAAGTGTCAAAAAAGTTATAGTATAGTATGTTGAAAAATGACAAATTTTAAATGCTCCTAAAAGTGACTGAAAACAACATAGAATAGCTTCTATAGATGCGTCATAGTATACGAAGTGGGAAAAAAGGCAAAAAAAACCCAAACCTAACTATTTAACATGGTAAAAAATAGCCAAAAATGGCTGAAAACCACTTAGAATGGCTTGTAGAAGCATGGAAATAAAGTGGAAATAAAGGTCAAAAAAGACCAAAAACGTCATAAGTTAGCATGTCCAAAAAATGGCGTCAAAAGCAATACTATAGTATGGCGAAAAAAGTCAAAATTTGACCCCTCCTAAAAATGGCTAAAAATTATATAGAATAGCTTGTAGAGACGCGTAATAATATACAAAGTGAAAATAAAGTCCAAAAAAGGCCAAAAACCTCATAATTTAGCATGTCCAAAAAATAGCGAGAAAAAGGCAATACTATAGTATGGCGAAAAAAGTCCAAATTTGACCCGCTCCTAAAAATGGCTAAAAATGATATAGATTAGCTTGTACAGACGCGTAATGGAAAACAAAGTGAAAATGAAGTCCAAAAAAGGCCAAAAACCCTCATAATTTAGCATGTCCCAAAAATGGCGAAAAAAGCAATAGTATAGTCCATCCATCCATCCATTTTCTTCCGCTTATCCGGGGTCGGGTCGCGGGGGCAGCAGCCTAAGCAGGGAAACCCAGACTATGTGGCAATAGTATAGTATGGCAAAAAAGTCAAAATTTGACCCCTCCTAAAAATGGCTGAAAACCACTTAGAATAGCTTGTAGAAGCGTGTTATAGTATATAAAGTGGAAATAAAGGTCAAAAAAGGCCAAAAACCTCATAATTTAGCATGTCCAAAAAATGGTGACTAAGGCAATACTATAGTATGGCAAAAAAAAGTCAAAATTTGACCCCTCCTAAAAATGGCTGAAAACCACTTAGAATAGCTTGTAGAAGCGCGTTATAGCATACAAACTGGAAATGAAGGTCAAAAAAGGCCAAAAAAGGCCAAAAACCTCATAAGCTAACATGTCCAAAAAATGGCGACAAAGGCAATACTATAGTATGGCGAAAAAAGTCAAAATTTGACCCCTCCTAAAAATGGCTGAAAACCACTTAGAATAGCTTGTAGAAGTGCGTTATAGCATACAAAGTGGAAATAAAGGTCAAAAAAGGCCAAAAACCTCATAATTTAGCATGTCCAAAAAATGGCGACAAAGGCAATACTATAGTATGGCGAAAAAAGTCAAAATTTGACCCCTCCTAAAAATGGCTGAAAACCACTTAGAATAGCTTGTAGAAGCGCGTTATAGCATACAAACTGGAAATAAAGGTCAAAAAAGGCCAGAAAACCTCATAATTTAGCATGTCCAAAAAATGGCGACAAAGGCAATACTATAGTATGGCGAAAAAAGTCAAAATTTGACCCCTCCTAAAAATGGCTGAAAACCACTTAGAATAGCTTGTAGAAGCGCGTTATAGCATACAAAGTGGAAATAAAACTCAAAAAAGGCCAGAAAACGTCATAAGTTATCATGTCCAAAAAATGGCGACAAAGGCAATACTATAGTATGTCGAAAAAAGTCAAAATTTGAGCCCTACTAAAAATGGCTGAAAACCACTTAGAATAGCTTGTAGAAGCGTGTTATAGCATACAAACTGGAAATAAAACTCAAAAAAGGCCAGAAAACCTCATATTTTGGCATGTCCAAAAAATGGCGACAAAGGCAATACTATAGTATGGCGAAAAAAGTCAAAATTTGACCCCTACTAAAAATGGCTGACAACCACTTAGAATAGCTTGTAGAAGCGCGTTATAGCATACAAAGTGGAAATAAAGTTAAAAAAAGACCAAAAACCTCATAATTTAGCATGTCCAAAAAATGGCGACAAAAGCAATACTATAGTATGGCGAAAAAAGTCAAAATTTGACCCCTCCTAAAAATGGCTGACAACCACTTAGAATAGCTTGTAGAAGCGCGTTATAGCATACAAAGTGGAAATAAAACTCAAAAAACGCCAGAAAACGTCATAAGTTATCATGTGCAAAAAATGGCGACAAAGGCAATACTATAGCATGGCGAAAAATGTCAAAATTTGAGCCCTACTAAAAATGGCTGAAAACCACTTAGAATAGCTTGTAGAAGCGTGTTATAGCATACAAACTGGAAATAAAACTCAAAAAAGGCCAGAAAACCTCATATTTTGGCATGTCCAAAAAATGGCGACAAAGGCAATACTAAAGTATGGCGAAAAAAGTCAAAATTTGACCCCTACTAAAAATGGCTGACAACCACTTAGAATAGCTTGTAGAAACGTGTTATAGCATACAAAGTGGAAATAAAGTTAAAAAAAGACCAAAAACCTCATAATTTAGCATGTCCAAAAAATGGCGACAAAAGCAATACTATAGTATGGCGAAAAAAGTCAAAATTTGACCCTGCCTAAAAATGGCTGAAAACCACTTAGAATAGGTTGTAGAAGCGCGTTATAGCATACAAACTGGAAATAAAACTCAAAAAAGGCCAGAAAACCTCATATTTTGGCATGTCCAAAAAATGGCGACAAAGGCAATAGTATAGTATGGCGAAAAAAGTCAAAATTTGAGCCCTCCTAAAAATGGCTGAAAACCACTTAGAATAGCTTGTAGAAACGCGTTATAGCATACAAAGTGGAAATAAAGTTAAAAAAAGACCAAAAACCTCATAGTTTAGCATGTCCAAAAAATGGCGACAAAGGCAATACTATAGTAGCAGTAGTAGTACAGTGTAGGAACATTTATATTATTTTGGAGTGAAGTTAATTCCAATTTGCATTGTTGCTAATTGTGTTTACAATCCAAGAAAATTGATTAGTATCTTCAAAATAAAGAGTACATGTGACTAAATTGACTTTATAAGTTATTTAAAAGTTGGCAGTTTAGATTTTACAAAATTGAAGAAAAAGAAATCTTTAAATTAGTGTTTTATTAAAATGTTTCACGCATTCAGTCTATCACAATAACAAAAGGATTCGGGAATTTGTTAAATGTGCCATGGTGACGCTGACTTAAAAACACAAGTCAAATAGTACACACAAAGAGCTACATTATGCTGCGTAGAACTGTGAAATGTCCCGAAAACATTTCTTTAACTGTATCCAGAAAAAACAAATTTAAAGGGAAGTGCAAACATTGGAAAACAGAACGTAAAAGTATAAGTGAGTTAAGAGTTTTTTACAAAGTGCAACAAGAACAGATCCTTCTGAGGGCTTTAAAGAATTTAAAGTGTTAATGTGCACAGTTTTGTGATGCCATAGTGAGACAAATTTTGTAAACGCATTCAGACAGTGTCCTTTTGGTCACATTTAAAATTCATTAATATTGCATCTATATATATATATGTGTATATTTATAATTACTCAATAGTTAGCTTTGTACACAAACACATACTTTAATGTAAAAATTAGTCCAAATGTGCCCAAACAAACAGGGACCAATGAAGTTTTAGCAGCATTGTTGGCGCTTGTTGCCAGAGGAGAAACACCTGATTAGTTAAAAATGTATTGAAAATAAAGGTACAAATACAGTATTGTGAGGCTCATAAAAACTGGCAGCCCTCATTAGCAGGTTAATATTACTGGTACCCTACAGCCAGTGGGAACAAGTCCCCCTTGGCACGGACCGACCCACCTTTCCCTAATAATGCATAGAAGTGAATGGATGACGTGAGTTCAGCTGTGGCCCTTTTGGATTCTATGCAGGATTTAAAGTTCATTTTTGGTCACACCCATTTAAATGTCCCCATGAAAAAATGTATGTGGAGGTGTAGCGATTTGCCCCAGCCAGCAGGGTTTACACTGCACCAGTTCACCTTTTCATCAGTAGCAGCCGTCCTTCCAGGTGCTGTCTCGAAGGCCACTGAGGGTGGACGAGCTCTCCGGAGGCGTCAGTAAACTGCGAAAGAGAATACAGAGAGATCATATTAAATTATGTTAAACTGAAAACAATGCGATCAAGCAATGCGGTATGTTTTAGAGATCTGGATCGTCGACCATTGACAAAGAAATTCTGATCAGGTCATCCTTAAGTCAAAGAGCATGTTTGTGCCAAATGTGAATATATATTATTATTATCTTGTCCTCCCTCATAGATGGTTGCAGATGGGCTGGTGCTGGTGGACACTGTCTCTGAGAGCTAATCAAGAGTCCTCAGGTTTGTCCAAATCCTGCACGTTTATTACTTTATTCCTGAAAGTTATTTACTTGGCTTTATCTTCCATTGTCCAGTACCAATGGTAACAATTTGTGTAACAATAAAGTCTATAAAACTGTATTATTGTATAATTGAACTTGTTTGGATGTAATTCAGTTGAATCATAGAAAAAGTGTTAAAGCACTGTGACAGTTGGAATAATTTTGACACAGCAACTGGCCATCTTGATAGACAAAAACAGTATATTTTTGAATACTTTTTTGACAAATTATACTTATACTACCTTTTTCTGATATACAAGGAGTTTTACATGCTTTACTGCCTTTTTGTTATTTTTTGACATATTACACTGAGTTTTTTTTTTAACATACTGGTCTGACTTATATATTACATTTTGTAAATTTGTTTTTCATCTCATACTGATTTCTGACACAAATTATGCTGTCATTTTTGGTTCCTGGAGTTGTTATATTTTGGACTTACAGTATGACATTTGTCTGACATGCTATGAGTTGTTGACATCCTATACTAACTTTGTATTTAATGTTTTTGACATTGAACTAGCTGACATAGTATTGTATAATATGAGTACTTTTTTGCATACTACACTGACTTATTTCATAAACTGCATGAACTGCAACTCTCTAAAGCATGTCCCGTGTGTCTGCAGGACAGATGAAGTGGTCCAGAAAACCATACAGGACAAGTTCGGAGAGTGCACCGCGCTAAGCATCGCTCATCGTCTCAACACGATCACAGACAGCGACGGGACACCGGTGAGTCCTTCACTCTCTGATTCTAGAAAAAAAGTACTCAGTTGAGATTTTTACTGCACAAGGTATAGAAGTTAAGATGTTGAAGCTGCTGCTACAGTATGTTCATTTTCAGGGTTTTAATGATTCTGATACATCATTTTTAAACCCAACTGAAAGTACAAACAGCCGCTCTATAACAAATGTGGTTTTGTTTCCAGGTTCTAGATGCTTCACTATCTGGATGGCATCTTTTATAAAATGGTGCAGCAGATTGGAAAGCAAGAGGCAGCTAAACAGGCAAGTTTGAACTGCAGAACAGAAACACATTTTCAAAGATTAAAATAGCTTTTGTCTTGAGCATGACTAACTTTGCAAGCTATCTTTCTTCAGGTAGAAGACAACAGAAGCCATCCCAGCATATTAAACGGACATGCAAAACCAGCAGAGGGTAACTTGACGGCCCTGCGAGCCCGGGGAAACTTAAAAACAAAAGTCAAATAGTACACACAAAGAGCTACATTATGCTGCATAGAACTGTGAAATCTCCCGAAAACATTTCTTTAACTGTATCCAGAAAAAACAAATGTAAAGGGAAGTGCAAACATTGGAAAACAGAATGTAAACAAAGCTCCAACTCTGCACTTTGCCAGAATAGTGAAGAAAGCGCCCAGGCTAGTCCTGCTCCTGCAGCCTCTGGTGACAGCACACAGGCCTGATAGCGCTCCAAAGATGGTACGTCAGGAGGCCGATGCCTCAAACGGACATAATACTGTCATTTTTGTAAAGAATGTTGAAATGGATCACTATTTATTGTGTATGTTTTATATTTATCATTATTTCATTTGCTGCTCACTGATGTCTTGATCCTTACAAAGTTGTAAGTGCCTTATATAAGTTTTTGCAGAACTTTAATGTCATAATGTACAAATAAAAAAATAGAATTTTCATTTTCATCAGTCATCAGTCATTAAAAGACACGCGCAGCGATGGGAGTTTTACCTTTCGAGAGGCCGGTTTGCTGTGTAACAGTGTTTTTTAATTTCCCATTTCCCATTCTGTGTTTGAGTTTTAGTGGCGACCCCGTGAGTTTGGAAGCGACATCACAAAAGGAGAGGGTTAAAAGTGTCAGGAGAATGAGTCTGGGTGCGGAAGGCTATGTTGGCGTGATGGATAAGCTGTGTGACAGCCAAACCTGAGATCGCAGGTTCGAATCCAGCGCTGGCAGACCCGGATGCAACGTATAGCTGAGGGGGTTAAGGGGAGGGGAAGAGATGCATCTCATAATGGGGAAGTGGTCAGGAGGGTAGAAGGTAGAGGATAGGGGGTAGAGGGTAGGGGGGGAGGAGGGGCTAGGGGAGGTCAGGTGGCTATTAGAGCCCTAGGTAGGCAAGTAAATAAGTAAGTACTGCTGCTGTGTGCACTCACCAGCAAAGTAACATCTACTTTATGTGAGCTGTGTTTTTAAACTGTTGTTTTTACTCGTTAAAGGGGCACTGCGCCAATTTTACACATCAAGTAATCGTCATGACGAAGTATGACTTGACCCGTGAAAGCGGGTTTATAATCCTTTCCTCTAAGGATTTCGTGGACTGTTTTTTGGATCGTTGCGGCCCAGAATGCCCGATTTCACGGCAGCTTTTTGAAAAAACAGGGGTGCTTGTTGCTATCGTTCGAAGCAGCACCCCTGCTGCGCTTTCCGCCCTGTTGGAATGAGCCAACAGCAGCAGCATTTGAAGTCCGACACTAAGTCAAACAATGCCGAAATTCTCCCACCGACGCACAAACAGCTTCACTCTGTCATTAAAACACTGGGCGCTGTCACTGTGAGGGTAACTCCCAGTGCGAAGCTCGCACTCCAGCTACAGTCGTCTCAGGATAAACAGAGAGAGAGACAAAGAGGCGCTTAGCGAATCAATACGCTGCATGCAACCCAACGCTGAATCAAGATTTTACCTGTTTGAAATAGTTTTAAGTTGCGGCGATCGGACAAAATCGCACGGTTCCGCATTACTGACGGGGATTGGCTTAGCCATTAATTGATGCGATATCAACCTGTGACTGCATGTCTTCTGTGGCTTTGAAGGGAGAGAAAATAACCCAGCTGAGGTCACAGCGATGTCCTGGAGATGACAGATCTTTTTCAAACAAGCCTGCATTAAAAAATAGGGAGTGTAGAGTTTGAAAGATATGTCAGGGAGGATCCACTGTTTTTAGAGGGTGAAAACATTCGACCCAGGAACCCCAAACTAAAGCCGATATTAGGCCAAATAAAAGTAACGGCCAAAATCGATACCTGCTTGGATTCCTAAGTCCAAGGCTGTTGATGGGGAGGCAGGAGCTTTGCTGCCCTCTACTGGACAACTAAGGAAACTCTAGCAGCCCTTCACCAAACGTTTTTACAACATCATCATGTACTGTCTGATTTATTTGCCACAATGATGTCAGTGTCTGCATTTGGATGCATTGTGCCATACCTTTAATAACTTGAAAGCACAAAATAGTCATTTACAATCAGCGTTTCATTCCACACTAAGTGCCAACAGGAAGCAATAATGACAAAACCGTAAATATTTGTATTGATGTTATGTCTAGACGTTATGAAATGATAGACGAAGTATAGATGATACAGTATGATGTTGAATATGTTGTAGTATTCACATTGTACTGTGATTGTCACCCATGAAAGGTCATTTTTTTTACACTGTTGTGAAGAACTGTTGTGAAAAGATTAGTTTGTGTATTTGGCCAAAAAGCTGTGATAAAGCGTGCCCGGTCAAAGTGTGACTTTCAGGTTGTTGTTGCAGCTTGTAAAGAATTTTGGGGGGTTTTGTGTCAATAAAAAAGTTTTGAAACATCCCAGATCCCGAGGGCAGTATTTCTTTTTTGTTAAGAACATAAAAGGCAAGAAACAACAGGATCATTATCGGTTGCATGAAGTGCTTGATAGGCTTTTTTCCCACCGGGATTTAATGTACGCTGTGGAAAGACCTTTTTTGTAGTAAATCCTCCAAATCACTTTTTATTTCCCTTATATGCATCAGAGAGTATCCCGATCAAATTTAGTCCTCTGCCCAGTTTTTTAAAAAATTGTTATCATAATGATTTCTCAACTGAAGACACCCAAAATATTTTTTCTGTAAACTGTGCAGTATTTGCAGCTTAGTGCGGATGCAGCGTGCTGTTCAGTCCTCCCACCGCAGGGTGGCTCTGTCGTCATGTCCGCTTGCGTCGCTGTAAACTGGCCGATGTCAAAGTTCATCGTCGCTGAGAAACAAACTCTTACGAGGACAGTTACTGAAACAGAAATATGTTGAGTATTTAGCGTCAATGTGCGTCAAATTGTGTTGCGGCTCTTTTGACTGTTTAGGAATTCAGCCTCGCCTGTTGGTGAGTTCATTTAAAGAAATGTTTTATATGCTAGAAGCTAATAGCATGCTAAGTGCGTGTGCTAAGGCTCCCATTATCGGACAGACAGTGTATTTCCTATGAATGTTTTCATATAAACACGCAGTTTGCGTTCAACCCTTTATTTTAATTCCCACGTGTCATTATAAGGTCAAGCAGAAGATGTATTACTTACTTTATTTCACCGAATAACTACGGCGAGATATTAGCCGAGTTAGCAGTAGCCAGTAGACTGCAGTCTGCACGGTGTGACCTGACAGCTTTGCCACAGCAAGCGAGGAGACACTGTGCATAATGTTTGTTAATTAAAACGTTTCAAATGTGTTATTTTTATGTAAGAAAAGCAAACAATGATTTGCATAAGTGAAGCTGTGAGTAGCAAGGGTGTCTGACATGGACCTAAATTGATTTAATTGTCAAGGGTGTTTGAACTTATTTTTGGTACATTTCAGGATATGTTAAATATAATTAAATATATGGAATAAAGTGTGGTATTTATACATTCATTGTACACTGGTGAGCTTTCTGTATTTCAATTTTATGTAATTTTATAATTCTACTCCACATTTCAGAGGGAAATAAAGCACTTTTTACTCTTATCCAATTATATGAGTTTTAGTTGATGATGAATGAAAATATAATCAGCTAATAAATTATGTTATAGGTTGATCTACCCAGCAGTGAAACAAACAAAAAAAAGTATTTACAATGACCCCCACCTTTACCAGCTGCAACATTAACCATTTTAAACATGAGCAAATCGGTAAGAAGGCAATGAGCAACGGAAGAAGAAATGACCCAAAAATAGCATGAAATTTGTAAAAAAAAAGAAAATCCTTGAAAAATGAGTTTAAAAAATAGGTTAAAAAAATTAAAAGAGAAAAAAACACCTGAAAAAAGTGCAGAAGATAAATAATTTTGAAACTTAATTTTGAATAATGAAATTATGAGTTTTCCCCTACGTTATTTTGTTTTCCCTAAAAAGTTTCTCTAGCTTTTTAAAAATAGTTCTTTAAATCTACTCATTGCTGCAATTTTTGAAACCTTTAATGCAAAGTTGATCATATCCATTTTCCCATGTTTTTGAAAGGAATCAGACTAATTTTCTCATTTTTCAAAGGTTTAAATATTGGTGAATATCTGAGCATCTGAGTGCAGCATAAGAAATGTGATATCACTCCATGTTTTAAGAAGGTAACCGTAATGAACACACCAATGCATCAAATATTATAACCCAATAAGTAAAGACATATTAATCTGATATGGGTCATTCTGCATAATGAATACTTTAACTTTTAGTCATTTAAGTATAGTTTTGTACTTTTACTGTGGTCAGATTTTACAGATTTACTTGTAACAGCGTATTTCTGCACACATTGATTAGGCATTCATGTTTTTTTCTTAACATGAAATCCTGCCAATGGTTTTAAAATAATTTCTTACGACAGAAGACAGAGATTATCAGTCTGATATCGGACATTCCCCGATTCTTAAGACGACATTTTCAGATGCGATGATAACTGGATGTTATTTTGGAGTCTGGACCAGCCAGCACACCCTGCTCAGAGGACCTGACTCCCAGCAGCGCGTTGAAACATCAATGACACATTCTGTAGTTAATAGAGAAATTTCTCCCCAGTAAGTGTGCTTGTGTGCCCAGTGTGTTTTGATAGGACTGCACCATTTAACAGCTGCTGAGCTGAGCGGCCTGTGCAGCCCTGCCAGGATTTCATTTGCCTTAAGGCTGTTTATTTTGAGGATGGAGCTTAAAGTTGAGGCAGAGAGTGCAACATCCCAACCCATGGCCATGTGTTTCTGCCTCTCCTCCGCAGACCAATGCCAGCTGAAGCGTGATGCATCCAGAGCGGCCCAGAACGAGCTTCGCCCTGCAGAGACGACAGGCAGATTCGGCCCCTCGGGGCACGCCGAGCACCGGCCTACTGCAGGGCCTCATCCAGAGCGCCCTGCTCCCCAGGGTCCACGCAGCTGATGTGGCTGCTGCCCAGCCTGCACAGATGCCCTCGTCCTCCTCCTCCTCCTCCTCCTCCTCCTCCACCGGTCCTGCTCCTGCACCCATCCCCTCTCCCAGCACCTTGCCAAAGACCATCGGCAGGCCAGAATTCCCAGACACAGGATGGGACCGCATCAAGGACCTCTTTGACTTAGAGTTGGTATTGTTGTTCCTCATGCACTCATTTTATCACCTTCACCTCTTTAGAAATTCTAATGTGTTTCACACTGTTAGAAAACAATAGCTTTCTGCATTAGTTTAGTTTGTTGTTGACGTAACGTCGCTGCCAAATCTGGAGCTGAAACATCATTTTCACCTTAAGTCTTTGTGAAAATAAATGTAACTGTATTTGCTTGTTTTGTCCAGCCAACAATCAAAAAACCCATTATAAGGTGTTTTTTTGGCAGTATTCACTAGTTTTTGTCTAATCAAGAAATAACAAGCAGATACATTGGTAATAACAACAGTTGTTAGCAGAGGGTGTTTAACTTTTTATAATCAGAGAGAAAGAACTTAGTTCTAGACTCACCTTTTTAGTCGTTGTTACGTGAAGAGAGGCATTGAAGAAAGGCTGGGATGCACAGACTGTGTGCAGCAGTAAATAAACAGGGTTAGAGAAAAGAACAAGAACAAGACCTTTATTAGTTGTTTTAAATGAAGCTGCCTTGTTTTTGTTAATATGCAGTAATGTCATTAGAATCACAACAAGGCAATAGAGTATATTTTTTCACTGATCATTGTTCTCATTTAATGTTATGTGGATATAGTGACATTTTGAGCAAATACAACAAAAGAAAAATTATTTTTAGTAATAGTTACCAACTACGGCTTTAATATACTTGTTCAGAACCACATGCTAACTACAGCGTGTCTGCTTTACGACTGCTTTACGTATTTAAACTTTGAACAAATTAGTAGTTTTCAGGTTCAATTTCAGTAGTTACCTCTTTAGGTGGTGCAGTTTAAATTGTGTGTTAAAATCGAGAAATAAAAGGGCACTGAGTTGAGTCTTGTCTCCTGGCAGCGTGACGCAGAGGTACCCAGAGGAGCTGACCAACATCATAAAGAGCGGTTTAGTGGCTGGACTCGCAGGCTTCATCTACGGAGGCCTGCCGGCAGCTTGCCACGCCAAGCAGAGGTATATCCAGCTGAGCCAGGCGGAAATCTACTCGAGCCGAGTGGAAGCAGTGGTAAGAAGCAGACAGACACCTGTATGTGAGCGTGTAGCACTGTCAACCCTGCTGCTGAGGAACAGCGTAGTATAGTATGGCGAAAAAAGTCAAAATTTGACCCCTCCTAAAAATGGCTGAAAACCACTTAGAATAGCTCGTAGAAGCGCGTTATAGCATACAAAGTGGAAATAATGGTCAAAAAAGGCCAAAAACATCATAAATTAGCATGTCCAAAAAATGGCGAAAAAAAGGCAATAGTATAGTATGGCGAAAAATATCAAAATTTGACCCCTCCTAAAAATGGCTGAAAACGACTTAGAATAGCTCGTAGAAGCGCGTTATAGCATACAAAGTGGAAATAATGGTCAAAAAAGGTCAAAAACGTCATAATTTAGCATGTCCCAAAAATGGCGAAAAAAAGGCAATACTATAGTATGTCGAAAAAAGTCAAAATTTGACCCCTCCTTAAAATGGCTGAAAACCACTTAGAATAGCTCGTAGAAGTGCGTTATAGCATACAAAGTGGAAATAAAGTTAAAAAAAGACCAAAAACGTCATATATTAGCATGTTCAAAAAATGGCAATCAAGGCAATAGTATAGTATGGCGAAAAAAGTCAAAATTTGACCGCTCCTAAAAATGGTTGAAAACCCCTTAGAATAGCTTGTAGAAGCGCGTTATAGCATACAAAGTGGAAATAAAGGTCAAAAAAGGCCAAAAACATCATAAATTAGCATGTCCAAAAAATGGCGAAAAAAAGGCAATAGTATAGTATGGCGAAAAATATCAAAATTTGACCCCTCCTAAAAATGGCTGAAAACCACTTAGAATAGCTTGTAGAAGCGCGTTATAGCATACAAAGTGGAAATAATGGTCAAAAAGGCCAAAACGTCATAATTTAGCATGTCCCAAAAATGGCGAAAAAAGGCAATACTATAGTATGTCGAAAAAGTCAAAATTTGACCCCTCCTAAAAATGGCTGAAAACCACTTAGAATAGCTCGTAGAAGCGCGTTATAGCATACAAAGTGGAAATAATGGTCAAAAAAGGCCAGAAAACGTCATAATTTAGCATGTTCAAAAAATGGCAATCAAGGCAATAGTATAGTATGGCGAAAAAAGTCAAAATTTGACCGCTCCTAAAAATGGTTGAAAACCCCTTAGAATAGCTTGTAGAAGCGTGTTATAGCATACAAAGTGGAAATAAAGGTCAAAAAAGGCCAAAAACATCATAAATTAGCATGTCCAAAAAATGGCGAAAAAAAGGCAATAGTATAGTATGGCAAAAAATTCAAAATTTGACCGCTCCTGAAAATGGCTAAAATGATATAGAATAGCTTGTAGAGACGCGTAATAGCATAAAAAGTGAAAATAAAGTCCAAAAAAGGCCAAAAACCTGATAATTTAGCATGTCCCAAAAATGGCGACAAAGGCAATACTATAGTATGTCGAAAAAAGTCAAAATTTGACCCTCCTAAAAATGGCTGAAAACCACTTAGAATAGCTCAGAGAAGCTGCGTTATAGCATACAAAGTGGAAATAATGGTCAAAAAGGCCAAAACGTCATAATTTAGCATGTCCCAAAAATGGCGAAAAAAGGCAATACTATAGTATGTCGAAAAAGTCAAAATTTGACCCCTCCTAAAATGGCTGAAAACCACTTAGAATAGCTCGTAGAAGTGCGTTATAGCATACAAAGTGGAAATAATGGCCAAAAAAGACCAAAAATGTCATATATTAGCATGTTCAAAAAATGGCAATCAAGGCAATAGTATAGTATGGCGAAAAAAGTCAAAATTTGACCGCTCCTAAAAATGGTTGAAAACCCCTTAGAATAGCTTGTAGAAGCGCGTTATAGCATACAAAGTGGAAATAAAGGTCAAAAGGCCAAAACATCATAAATTAGCATGTCAAAAAAAGGGAGAAAAAAAGGCAATAGAATAGTATGGCGAAAAATATCAAAATTTGACCCCTCCTAAAAATGGCTGAAAAGCGACTTAGAATAGCTCAGAGAAGCGGCGTTATAGCATACAAAGTGGAAATAATGGTCAAAAAAGGTCAAAACGTCATAATTTAGCATGTCCCAAAAATGGCGAAAAAAAGGCAATACTATAGTATGTCGAAAAAAGTCAAAATTTGACCCCTCCTTAAAATGGCTGAAAACCACTTAGAATAGCTCGTAGAAGCGCGTTATAGCATACAAAGTGGAAATAATGGCCAAAAAAGACCAAAAACGTCATATATTAGCATGTTCAAAAAATGGCAATCAAGGCAATAGTATAGTATGGCGAAAAAAGTCAAAATTTGACCGCTCCTAAAAATGGTTGAAAACCCCTTAGAATAGCTTGTAGAAGCGCGTTATAGCATACAAAGTGGAAATAAAGGTCAAAAAAGGCCAAAAACATCATAAATTAGCATGTCCAAAAAATGGCGAAAAAAAGGCAATAGTATAGTATGGCAAAAAAATTCAAAATTTGACCGCTCCTGAAAATGGCTAAAAATGATATAGAATAGCTTGTAGAGACGCGTAATAGCATAAAAAGTGAAAATAAAGTCCAAAAAAGGCCAAAAACCTGATAATTTAGCATGTCCCAAAAATGGCGACAAAGGCAATACTATAGTATGGCGAAAAAAGTCAAAATTTGACCCTCCTAAAATGGCTGAAAACCACTTAGAATAGCTCAGAGAAGCGCGTTATAGCAAACAAAGTGGAAATAATGGTCAAAAAAGGCCAAAAACGTCATAATTTAGCATGTCCCAAAAATGGCGAAAAAAAGGCAATACTATAGTATGTCGAAAAAAGTCAAAATTTGACCCCTCCTAAAAATGGCTGAAAACCACTTAGAATAGCTCGTAGAAGCGCGTTATAGCATACAAAGTGGAAATAATGGCCAAAAAAGACCAAAAACGTCATATATTAGCATGTTCAAAAAATGGCAATCAAGGCAATAGTATAGTATGGCGAAAAAAGTCAAAATTTGACCGCTCCTAAAAATGGTTGAAAACCCCTTAGAATAGCTTGTAGAAGCGCGTTATAGCATACAAAGTGGAAATAAAGGTCAAAAAAGGCCAAAAACATCATAAATTAGCATGTCCAAAAAATGGCGAAAAAAAGGCAATAGTATAGTATGGCGAAAAATATCAAAATTTGACCCCTCCTAAAAATGGCTGAAAACCACTTAGAATAGCTCGTAGAAGCGCGTTATAGCATACAAAGTGGAAATAATGGTCAAAAAAGGCCAAAAACGTCATAATTTAGCATGTCCCAAAAATGGCGAAAAAAAGGCAATACTATAGTATGTCGAAAAAGTCAAAATTTGACCCCTCCTTAAAATGGCTGAAAACCACTTAGAATAGCTCAGAGAAGCGGCGTTATAGCATACAAAGTGGAAATAATGGCCAAAAAAGGCCAAAAACGTCATATATTAGCATGTTCAAAAAATGGCAATCAAGGCAATAGTATAGTATGGCGAAAAAAGTCAAAATTTGACCCCTCCTAAAAATGGCTGAAAACCACTTAGAATAGCTTGTAGAAGCGCGTTATAGCATACAAAGTGGAAATAAAGGTCAAAAAAGGCCAAAAACATCATAAATTAGCATGTCCAAAAAATGGCGAAAAAAAGGCAATAGTATAGTATGGCAAAAAAATTCAAAATTTGACCGCTCCTGAAAATGGCTAAAAATGATATAGAATAGCTTGTAGAGACGCGTAATAGCATAAAAAGTGAAAATAAAGTCCAAAAAAGGCCAAAAACCTGATAATTTAGCATGTCCCAAAAATGGCGACAAAGGCAATACTATAGTATGGCGAAAAAAGTCAAAATTTGACCCCTCCTAAAAATGGCTGAAAACCACTTAGAATAGCTCGTAGAAGCGCGTTATAGCATACAAAGTGGAAATAATGGTCAAAAAGGCCAAAACGTCATAATTTAGCATGTCCCAAAAATGGCGAAAAAAAGGCAATACTGTAGTATGTCGAAAAAAGTCAAAATTTGACCCTCCTTAAAATGGCTGAAAACCACTTAGAATAGCTCGTGAGAAGCGTTATAGCATACAAAGTGGAAATAATGGTCAAAAAAGGCCAGAAAACGTCATAATTTAGCATGTTCAAAAATGGCGAAAAAAGGCAATACTATAGTATGGCGAAAAATATCAAAATTTGACCCTCCTAAAATGGTTGAAAACCACTTAGAATAGCTTGTAGAAGCGCGTTATAGCATACAAAGTGGAAATAATGGTCAAAAAAGGCCAAAAACGTCATAATTTAGCATGTCCCAAAAATGGCGAAAAAAAGGCAATACTATAGTATGTCGAAAAAAGTCAAAATTTGACCCTCCTAAAATGGCTGAAAACCACTTAGAATAGCTCAGAAGCGGCGTTATAGCATACAAAGTGGAAATAAAGGTCAAAAAAGGCCAAAAACGTCATAATTTAGCATGTCCCAAAAATGGCGAAAAAAAGGCAATACTATAGTATGTCGAAAAAAGTCAAAATTTGACCCCTCCTAAAAATGGCTGAAAACCACTTAGAATAGCTCGTAGAAGCGGCGTTATAGCATACAAAGTGGAAATAATGGCCAAAAAAGACCAAAAATGTCATATATTAGCATGTTCAAAAAATGGCAATCAAGGCAATAGTATAGTATGGCGAAAAAAGTCAAAATTTGACCGCTCCTAAAAATGGCTGAAAACCACTTAGAATAGCTTGTAGAAGCGCGTTATAGCATACAAAGTGGAAATAAAGGTCAAAAAAGGCAAAAAACATCATAAATTAGCATGTCCAAAAATGGCGAAAAAAGGCAATAGTGTAGTATGGCGAAAAATATCAAAATTTGACCCTCCTAAAATGGCTGAAAACCACTTAGAATAGCTCGTAGAAAGCGCGTTATAGCATACAAAGTGGAAATAATGGTCAAAAAGGCCAAAACGTCATAATTTAGCATGTCCCAAAAATGGCGAAAAAAAGGCAATACTATAGTATGTCGAAAAAAGTCAAAATTTGACCCCTCCTTAAAATGGCTGAAAACCACTTAGAATAGCTCGTAGAAGCGCGTTATAGCATACAAAGTGGAAATAATGGCCAAAAAAGGCCAAAAACGTCATATATTAGCATGTTCAAAAAATGGCAATCAAGGCAATAGTATAGTATGGCGAAAAAAGTCAAAATTTGACCCCTCCTAAAAATGGTTGAAAACCCCTTAGAATAGCTTGTAGAAGCGTGTTATAGCATACAAAGTGGAAATAAAGGTCAAAAAAGGCCAAAAACATCATAAATTAGCATGTCCAAAAAATGGCGAAAAAAAGGCAATAGTATAGTATGGCAAAAAAATTCAAAATTTGACCGCTCCTGAAAATGGCTAAAAATGATATAGAATAGCTTGTAGAGACGCGTAATAGCATAAAAAGTGAAAATAAAGTCCAAAAAAGGCCAAAAACCTGATAATTTAGCATGTCCCAAAAATGGCGACAAAGGCAATACTATAGTATGGCGAAAAAAGTCAAAATTTGACCCTCCTAAAATGGCTGAAAACCACTTAGAATAGCTCAGAAGCGGCGTTATAGCATACAAAGTGGAAATAATGGTCAAAAAAGGCCAAAAACGTCATAATTTAGCATGTCCCAAAAATGGCGAAAAAAAGGCAATACTGTAGTATGTCGAAAAAAGTCAAAATTTGACCCCTCCTTAAAATGGCTGAAAACCACTTAGAATAGCTCGTAGAAGCGCGTTATAGCATACAAAGTGGAAATAATGGTCAAAAAAGGCCAAAAACGTCATAATTTAGCATGTCCAAAAAATGGCCAAAAATCGCATACTATACTATGGCAAAAATCTCAAAATTTGACCCTCCTAAAAATGGCTGAAAACCACTTAGAATAGCTCAGAGAAGCGGCGTTATAGCATACAAAGTGGAAATAATGGTCAAAAAAGGCCAAAAACGTCATAATTTAGCATGTCCCAAAAATGGCGAAAAAAAGGCAATACTATAGTATGTCGAAAAAAGTCAAAATTTGACCCCTCCTAAAAATGGCTGAAAACCACTTAGAATAGCTCGTAGAAGCGCGTTATAGCATACAAAGTGGAAATAATGGCCAAAAAAGACCAAAAACGTCATATATTAGCATGTTCAAAAAATGGCAATCAAGGCAATAGTATAGTATGGCGAAAAAAGTCAAAATTTGACCGCTCCTAAAAATGGTTGAAAACCCCTTAGAATAGCTTGTAGAAGCGCGTTATAGCATACAAAGTGAAAATAAAGTCCAAAAAAGGCCAAAAACCTGATAATTTAGCATGTCCCAAAAATGGCGACAAAGGCAATACTATAGTATGGCGAAAAAAGTCAAAATTTGACCCCTCCTAAAAATGGCTGAAAACCACTTAGAATAGCTCGTAGAAGCGCGTTATAGCATACAAAGTGGAAATAATGGCCAAAAAAGACCAAAAACGTCATATATTAGCATGTTCAAAAAATGGCAATCAAGGCAATAGTATAGTATGGCGAAAAAAGTCAAAATTTGACCGCTCCTAAAAATGGTTGAAAACCCTTAGAATAGCTTGTAGAAGCGTGTTATAGCATACAAAGTGGAAATAAAAGGTCAAAAAAGGCCAAAAACATCATAAATTAGCATGTCCAAAAATGGCGAAAAAAGGCAATAGTGTAGTATGGCGAAAAATATCAAAATTTGACCCTCCTAAAATGGTTGAAAACCCCTTAGAATAGCTTGTAGAAGCGCGTTATAGCATACAAAGTGGAAATAATGGTCAAAAAAGGCCAAAAACGTCATAATTTAGCATGTCCCAAAAATGGCGAAAAAAAGGCAATACTATAGTATGTCGAAAAAAGTCAAAATTTGACCCCTCCTTAAAATGGCTGAAAACCACTTAGAATAGCTCGTAGAAGCGGCGTTATAGCATACAAAGTGGAAATAATGGCCAAAAAAAGGCCAAAACGTCATATATTAGCATGTTCAAGAAATGGCAATCAAGGCAATAGTATAGTATGGCGAAAAAAGTCAAAATTTGACCCCTCCTAAAAATGGTTGAAAACCCCTTAGAATAGCTTGTAGAAGCGTGTTATAGCATACAAAGTGGAAATAAAGGTCAAAAAAGGCCAAAAACATCATAAATTAGCATGTCCAAAAAATGGCGAAAAAAGGCAATAGTATAGTATGGCAAAAAATTCAAAATTTGACCGCTCCTGAAAATGGCTAAAAATGATATAGAATAGCTTGTAGAGACGGCGTAATAGCATAAAAAGTGAAAATAAAGTCCAAAAAAGGCCAAAAACCTGATAATTTAGCATGTCCCAAAAATGGCGACAAAGGCAATACTATAGTATGGCGAAAAAAGTCAAAATTTGACCCCTCCTAAAAATGGCTGAAAACCACTTAGAATAGCTCGTAGAAGCGCGTTATAGCATACAAAGTGGAAATAATGGTCAAAAAAGGCCAAAAACGTCATAATTTAGCATGTCCCAAAAATGGCGAAAAAAAGGCAATACTGTAGTATGTCGAAAAAGTCAAAATTTGACCCTCCTTAAAATGGCTGAAAACCACTTAGAATAGCTTTCGTGAGAAGCGGCGTTATAGCATACAAAGTGGAAATAAAGGTCAAAAAAGGCCAAAAACGTCATAATTTAGCATGTCCAAAAAATGGCGAAAAAAAGGCAATACTATAGTATGGCGAAAAATATCAAAATTTGACCCCTCCTAAAAATGGCTGAAAACCACTTAGAATAGCTCAGAAAGCGGCGTTATAGCATACAAAGTGGAAATAATGGTCAAAAAAGGCCAAAACGTCATAATTTAGCATGTCCCAAAAATGGCGAAAAAAGGCAATACTATAGTATGTCGAAAAAGTCAAAATTTGACCCTCCTAAAAATGGCTGAAAACCACTTAGAATAGCTCGTAGAAGCGCGTTATAGCATACAAAGTGGAAATAATGGCCAAAAAAGACCAAAAACGTCATATATTAGCATGTTCAAAAAATGGCAATCAAGGCAATAGTATAGTATGGCGAAAAAAGTCAAAATTTGACCGCTCCTAAAAATGGTTGAAAACCCCTTAGAATAGCTTGTAGAAGCGCGTTATAGCATACAAAGTGAAAATAAAGTCCAAAAAAGGCCAAAAACCTGATAATTTAGCATGTCCCAAAAATGGCGACAAAGGCAATACTATAGTATGGCGAAAAAAGTCAAAATTTGACCCCTCCTAAAAATGGCTGAAAACCACTTAGAATAGCTCAGAGAAGCGGCGTTATAGCATACAAAGTGGAAATAATGGTCAAAAAAGGCCAAAACGTCATAATTTAGCATGTCCCAAAAATGGCGAAAAAAGGCAATACTATAGTATGTCGAAAAAGTCAAAATTTGACCCTCCTAAAATGGCTGAAAACCACTTAGAATAGCTCAGAGAAGCGGCGTTATAGCATACAAAGTGGAAATAAAGGTCAAAAAGGCCAAAACATCATAAATTAGCATGTCCAAAAATGGCGCAAAAAAGGCAATACTATAGTATGGCGAAAAATATCAAAATTTGACCCCTCCTAAAAATGGCTGAAAACCACTTAGAATAGCTCGTAGAAGCGCGTTATAGCATACAAAGTGGAAATAATGGTCAAAAAAGGCCAAAAACGTCATAATTTAGCATGTCCCAAAAATGGCGAAAAAAAGGCAATACTATAGTATGTCGAAAAAAATTCAAAATTTGACCGCTCCTGAAAATGGCTAAAAATGATATAGAATAGCTCGTAGAGACGCGTAATAGCATAAAAAGTGAAAATAAAGTCCAAAAAAGGCCAAAAACCTGATAATTTAGCATGTCCCAAAAATGGCGACAAAGGCAATACTATAGTATGGCGAAAAAGTCAAAATTTGACCCCTCCTAAAATGGCTGAAAACCACTTAGAATAGCTCGTAGAAGCGGCGTTATAGCATACAAAGTGGAAATAATGGTCAAAAAAGGCCAAAACGTCATAATTTAGCATGTCCCAAAAATGGCGAAAAAAGGCAATACTATAGTATGTCGAAAAAGTCAAAATTTGACCCCTCCTAAAATGGCTGAAAACCACTTAGAATAGCTCAGAGAAGCGGCGTTATAGCATACAAAGTGGAAATAATGGCCAAAAAGACCAAAACGTCATATATTAGCATGTTCAAAAAATGGCAATCAAGGCAATAGTATAGTATGGCGAAAAAGTCAAAATTTGACCGCTTCCTAAAAATGGTTGAAAACCCTTAGAATAGCTTGTAGAAGCGGCGTTATAGCATACAAAGTGGAAATAAAGGTCAAAAAGGCCAAAAACATCATAAATTAGCATGTCCAAAAATGGCGAAAAAAAGGCAATAGTATAGTATGGCAAAAAATTCAAAATTTGACCGCTCCTGAAAATGGCTAAAATGATATAGAATAGCTCGTAGAGACGGCGTAATAGCATAAAAAGTGAAAATAAAGTCCAAAAAGGCCAAAAACCTGATAATTTAGCATGTCCCAAAAATGGCGACAAAGACAATACTATAGTATGTTGAAAAAGTCAAAATTTGACCCTCCTAAAAATGGCTGAAAACCACTTAGAATAGCTTGTAGAAGCGGCGTTATATAGCATACAAAGTGGAAATAATGGCCAAAAAAAGACCAAAAACGTCATATATTAGCATGTTCAAAAATGGCAATCAAGGCAATAGTATAGTATGGCGAAAAAAGTCAAAATTTGACCCTCCTAAAAATGGCTGAAAACCACTTAGAATAGCTTGAGAAGCGCGTTATAGCATACAAAGTGGAAATAAAGGTCAAAAAAGGCCAAAAACATCATAAATTAGCATGTCCAAAAAATGGCGAAAAAAAGGCAATAGTATAGTATGGTGAAAAAAGTCAAAATTTGACACCTCTTAAAAATGGCTGAAAACCACTTAGAATAGCTCGTAGAAGCGCGTTATAGCATACAAAGTGGAAATAAAGGTCAAAAAAGGCCAAAAACATCATAAATTAGCATGTCCAAAAAATGGCGAAAAAAAGGCAATACTATAGTATGGCGAAAAATATCAAAATTTGACCCCTCCTAAAATGGCTGAAAACCACTTAGAATAGCTCAGAGAAGCGGCGTTATAGCATACAAAGTGGAAATAAAGGTCAAAAAAGGCCAAAAACATCATAAATTAGCATGTCCAAAAAATGGCCAAAAAAAGGCAATACTATAGTATGGCGAAAAAAGTCAAAATTTGACACCTCTTAAAAATGGCTGAAAACCACTTAGAATAGCTCCTAGAAGCACGTTATAGCATACAAAGTGGAAATAATGGCCAAAAAGGCCAAAACGTCATAATTTAGCATGTCCCAAAAATGGCGAAAAAAAGGCAATACTATAGTATGTCGAAAAAAGTCAAAATTTGACCCCTCCTTAAAATGGCTGAAAACCACTTAGAATAGCTCGTAGAAGCGCGTTATAGCATACAAAGTGGAAATAATGGCCAAAAAAGACCAAAAACGTCATATATTAGCATGTTCAAAAAATGGCAATCAAGGCAATAGTATAGTATGGCGAAAAATATCAAAATTTGACCCCTCCTAAAAATGGCTGAAAACCACTTAGAATAGCTCGTAGAAGCGCGTTATAGCATACAAAGTGGAAATAAAGGTCAAAAAAGGCCAAAAACATCATAAATTAGCATGTCCAAAAAATGGCGAAAAAAAGGCAATAGTATAGTATGGCGAAAATTATCAAAATTTGACCCCTCCTAAAAATGGCTGAAAACCACTTAGAATAGCTCGTAGAAGCGCGTTATAGCATACAAAGTGGAAATAAAGGTCAAAAAAGGCCAAAAACATCATAAATTAGCATGTCCAAAAAATGGCGAAAAAAAGGCAATAGTATAGTATGGCGAAAAAAGTCAAAATTTGACACCTCTTAAAAATGGCTGAAAACCACTTAGAATAGCTCAGAGAAGCGGCGTTATAGCATACAAAGTGGAAATAAAGGTCAAAAAAGGCCAAAAACATCATAAATTAGCATGTCCAAAAAATGGCGAAAAAAAGGCAATACTATAGTATGGCGAAAAATATCAAAATTTGACCCCTCCTAAAAATGGCTGAAAACCACTTAGAATAGCTCGTAGAAGCGCGTTATAGCATACAAAGTGGAAATAATGGTCAAAAAAGGCCAAAAACGTCATAATTTAGCATGTCCCAAAAATGGCGAAAAAAAGGCAATACTATAGTATGTCGAAAAAAGTCAAAATTTGACCCCTCCTTAAAATGGCTGAAAACCACTTAGAATAGCTCGTAGAAGCGCGTTATAGCATACAAAGTGGAAATAATGGCCAAAAAAGACCAAAAACGTCATATATTAGCATGTTCAAAAAATGGCAATCAAGGCAATAGTATAGTATGTCGAAAAATATCAAAATTTGACCCCTCCTAAAAATGGCTGAAAACGACTTAGAATAGCTCGTAGAAGCGCGTTATAGCATACAAAGTGGAAATAAAGGTCAAAAAAGGCCAAAAACATCATAAATTAGCATGTCCAAAAAATGGCGAAAAAAAGGCAATAGTATAGTATGGCGAAAAAAGTCAAAATTTGACACCTCTTAAAAATGGCTGAAAACCACTTAGAATAGCTCAGAAGCGGCGTTATAGCATACAAAGTGGAAATAAAGGTCAAAAAAGGCCAAAAACATCATAAATTAGCATGTCCAAAAATGGCGAAAAAAGGCAATACTATAGTATGGCGAAAAATGTCAAAATTGGACCCCTCCTAAAAATGGCTGAAAACCACTTAGAATAGCTCGTAGAAGCGCGTTATAGCATACAAAGTGGAAATAATGGCCAAAAAAGACCAAAAACGTCATATATTAGCATGTTCAAAAAATGGCAATCAAGGCAATAGTGTAGTATGGCGAAAAATATCAAAATTTGACCCCTCCTAAAAATGGCTGAAAACCACTTAGAATAGCTCGTAGAAGCGCGTTATAGCATACAAAGTGGAAATAAAGGTCAAAAAAGGCCAAAAACATCATAAATTAGCATGTCCAAAAAATGGCGAAAAAAAGGCAATAGTATAGTATGGCGAAAAAAGTCAAAATTTGACACCTCTTAAAAATGGCTGAAAACCACTTAGAATAGCTCGTAGAAGCGCGTTATAGCATACAAAGTGGAAATAAAGGTCAAAAAAGGCCAAAAACATCATAAATTAGCATGTCCAAAAAATGGCGAAAAAAAGGCAATACTATAGTATGGCGAAAAATATCAAAATTTGACCCCTCCTAAAAATGGCTGAAAACCACTTAGAATAGCTCAGTGAAGCGTTATAGCATACAAAGTGGAAATAATGGTCAAAAAAGGCCAAAAACGTCATAATTTAGCATGTCCCAAAAATGGCGAAAAAAAGGCAATACTATAGTATGGCGAAAAAAGTCAAAATTTGACACCTCTTAAAAATGGCTGAAAACCACTTAGAATAACTCGTAGAAGCGCGTTATAGCATACAAAGTGGAGTGGTGCAGTGGTAAGAAGCAGACAGACACCTGTATGTGAGCGTGTAGCACTGTCAACCCTGCTGCTGAGGAACAGTGTGGGCAGAGAATTTAAGGAAAGTCTGAGACAGAGGTGTAATGACGGTCACGGTAAAGGAGTGAATTTATGGTAAACTTTTCTCTCAATCAAACCTGTTATTTCATATTATACTGTATATATATATTTATATTTTAGGGGATGGCAGTAGCTCAGTCTGTTGGACTCCTCCTCCTTTGTCTGCTTTTTGTCTGTCTTCATCATTTTCAGCTTTTCTTTTCGTCTTTCTTCTTCACATTATTCTCCTCTCTCTTCATCTTCTCATCAGAAAAGCGTCATCAAAATGTATAAAATAAATACACAAGGCGATATAAAAAAACACATAAATAGGATTTTGAAAAGAGTAAAACAAGACAGAAGATAGAAACATTTTACGTCCTGATTTAAAATTGTCTGTGTGCTGTTACAAGCTTGCTGATATAGTGACAGTTTGAGAAAAGATTTTTTTAAAATATTTTAGAAAAATGAAAACGTGTCATAGCAAATTATTATTTTATTATTGTTTTATTGTTATTTTCCCTCGAGGCCAAGGGGGGACTAGCGGCAAGGCGGCGCCCCTCCAGCAGATGGCGCCAAAGGCGACCGCACAAAAAGCCGGCCCTGTATCATAGTGTAGTAGTCACAATCAAGCTTTTCTTTTGTCAAGTGGCTTAGTTTATATGTCATAACTGTGTGATAATAATAGTATAGTACGTCGGAAAAAGACGTGCTATTACTGCTCCTACAAATGGCTGAAAACGACATAACTTGTAGAGACGCGTCATAATATACAACGTCGAATTTTTTTTTTTTTTTTTTTTTTGAAGTCCCACCACCAAATGTGAAATCACTGAGGTGCCGACGCTGCAACATCGCTTAAAGCACTGGTGGCGCAGCGGCGTAGTGACACGGCCGTTGTGATCACCGCGGAGATCAAGAGATTGCCGGTTCGAGGCCCCGTTCTTACAATCAAAATCGAGTTTTTCTTTTGTCAAGTTCCGCCACCAAAAGAAAATCTCGATCACACAGACAGAGTTTTGGAAAGCCTGCTGGCTCGGTGGCTTACTTACATGGCCGTACATTGTATATTATGAAGCCTCTCTACAAGCTATGTCGTTTTCAGCCATTTGTAGGAGCAGTAATAGGGCAATAGTATAGTACGTCTTTTTTCAACGTACTATACTATTATTATCACACAGTTTTATGACATATAAACTAAGCCACTTGACAAAAGAAAATCTTTATTCTGACTACTACACTATGATACAGGGCCGGCTTTTTGTGCGGTCGCCTAGGGCGCCATCTGCTGGAGGGTCGCCGCCATGCCGCCAGTCCTCCTTGGCCTCGAGGGAAAATAATAATAATAATTTGCTATGACACGTGACAAATTATGATGTTGTTGGCCACCAACATCGGATTTTTTTTTTTTTTTTTTGTTAAGTCCCACCACCAAATGTGAAATTAGTCACGTACCGAAGCGTCAGTATCGCTCAAAACACTGGTGGCGCAGCGGCGTAGTGACGCGGCTGTGGAGCGTGTATCGCGGGGAACCAAAGATCGCTGGTTCGAGACCCCGTTGTTACAACTACTCGCTGATGTAATTTCAGTAGTTTTCTTGGGGCATAGCATTTCGCTTAAATTGTAATGAAACCGATATCTTACAGACAAACGTGACGGACATGTCATAACAATGTCAACGACGTCGTTTTATATGAGTTTATTTTTTTTTAAGTCCCTTCGCCACATGCAAATTTAAATATCGATTTTCGCTTCGTGGGAAGCGCGGAAGAGACTGGTGGCGTAGTGGCTTGGTGACTGTCTTGGGTGTCCGACGAGAACCGCAGGTAGGCGGTTCAAACCCCTTGCGGTGCCAGACTTGGATGCATCCCTGAGTCCGTGGGTGGAAGGGAGTGGAGGGGGCCGTGTCCCCTCCCGGGCTCCGGGGAGTTTCTTTACAAGGCGTTATGCTAAACGATGATGAAATCTTTCACATAAAAGTTACGTCGGGGGAGGAGCTATGTCAAACGTGACGCGGAAGTGTCAAGTGTAAGGGGGAGGTGTTAAGACGGACGTTGTAGGAGGGGTCAAGTCACATGTAGTGGAAGTGACGTCAGGAGGAAGTGACGTGTGGTGAGACTGTTAGCGGGAAGAGTAAAGACAAAACAGACACAGACACAGAGACAGTGTCCGAGAGAGCGTCGAGGTGAAGACAACTGAAGACCAGAGAGCGACGAAGACTACGTTTCTTCGACTTTGTTTTCCTCCGTGAACACCGAGGCGAATCGTGAGTTTTGCCTCCATGTCTGCCTGCCGCGGCCATGACGTGTGTGTCAACCGTCGCGCGTTGTGTTTCAACCGACCGATCTCCTGCCGTGAGGAGGCCTTTTCCACCTATCTGAAGCGGAGGAGGAGATGAAGGAGAAGATGAAGGAGAAGATTGCTAAACGGTGAGTGAGTAACCACATTTTCTACCTCTGAAGCTTTCGGACTTTGTGCTCGTGTTGTTTAATACGGAGGACGAGGGGAGAGAAATGACGATAGTTAAAAGTTTACTAAGTGATACAAATTTAAAAGTAAGTAAAGTTAATGTTTTTATTCAAAATTTAAAAGTTGGCGGGAAATGTCGGGAGTATACGTGGCGATTGTTGATTGGTCGGCGGAAGTCACGAGGTGGGTGTAGCGGGGCGGAAGTGTGTAGGAAGTGTCATGGAGATTAGCAGAGCGGCGTTAGCTGTGTTTGGCTACTTTTCGTGTCAAAAACACTCGAAGAAAGTGAGATTTTTTTTTTTGATGCTACAACACGTTTATAGTGCTTAAAGTGAAGTTTGAGCCCGTGTTTGTGTTTGTGTTTGCTTCAGCGACGGCGACGCTGAACGGAGCCGGACTGAGAGGACCAGAGTTGAGGACAAGACTGTTTCTGCTAAACGGTGAGCGTGCACTCCTCTGCTCGTGATGAAGGACTTTGTGCTCGTGTTGTTTATTTCGGAGGACGAGGGGAGAGAAATGACGATAGTTAAAAGTTTACTAAGTGATACAGATTTAAAAGTAAGTAAAGTTAATGTTTTTATTCAAAATTTAAAAGTTGGCGGGAAATGTCGGGAGTATACGTAGCGATTGTTGATTGGTCGGCGGAAGTCACGAGGTGGGTGTAGCGGGGCGGAAGTGTGTAGGAAGTGTCATGGAGATTAGCAGAGCAGCGTTAGCTTTGTTTGGCTACTTTTCGTGTCAAAAACTCAAAGAAAGCGAGATTTGTTGCTTCAAGTTTGGTGATTGTTGGTGTTTGTGTTTGCTTCAGTGACGGTTTTACGGAGCCGGACTGAGAGGACCACAGTTTCCCTTCCTCCGCACGGCGGACGTCTCCTGCCGTGAGGACAAGACTGTCTCTTGCCGTGAGGACAAGACTGTCTCCTGCCGTGAGGACAAGACTGTCAAACCGTGAGTGTGTTTCCACGTTTTTCCGCTCGCGAGGAGAGACTTTGTGCTTGTGTTGTTTAAAAAGCGATAGTGTTTTTTTGTAATGTAATGCGCTGTGTGTAAATCTGTAAGTGTGTTGAATTTCTGCTTCTGTTTATTGCTTTAAATAAAAATCAAGTTGTAATTACAAAAACTGGCATTTAATGGGTTAACATTTTGAACATTTTTTTTATGTATGGTGAGAACTGCATAATAATATTAGAATTGCTAATATTTAAGTTTATTTAATATATTTCTGTTAAAGTTAAATGTCACGTTTATTGTTGATCACTTTAATCTAAAAATATATTTATAATTAGAATTGTGTATATACTTTTATATAAATGAAAAATATACTTATACAATTATATATAGAAAAAATATTTTTAAAATTAGAATTATATATGTAAATATGTTTACTATTAGAATTGCTAATATTAAAGTTTATTTAATATATTTCTGTTAAAGTTAATTATTTTTATATATAAGAATATGTTTATAATATTAGAATTGCGAAACTTAAAAAATATATTATCACTTACTGACTTTAATTAGAAGTTAAATAATAGTTAAATAGTATATAATTCAAAGTGTATTTAACATATATCTGTTAAAGTTAAACATTAAATGTCTCGTTTATTGTTGATCACTTTCTTAATATAAAATATATTCTAAAATATATGTCTATTCTTGATCACTTACTGACTTTAATTAGAAGTTAAGTAATATGTAATTCAAAGTTTATGTAACATATTTCTGTTAAATGTCACGTTTATTGTTTTTCACTTTCTTAATCTAAAATATAATTAAATTAGAATTGTATATATACTTTTATATAAATAACAAATATACTTATAATACAATTATATATAGAAATAATATATTTAATAGTAGAATTATATATAAAAATATGTTTATAATGTTATAATGTAATATATTTCTGTTAGATGTTCTTGATCACTTACTGACTTTAATTTAGAAGTTAAATAATATGTAATTCAAAGTTTATTTTAACATATTTCTGTTAAATGTCACGTTTATTTATTAATCTAAAACTATATTTATAATATTAGAAAAATGTGTTTATAATATTAGAATTGTGAAACTTATACTTAACTTAAAATATATATATATTATCACTTACTGACTTTAATTAGAAGTTAAATAATATATAATTCAAAGTTTATTTAATATATTTCCTTTAAACGTTAAGTGTCACGTTTATTGTTGATCACTTTCTTAATCTAAAAATGTATTTATAATATTAGAATTGTGTATATACTTTTATATAAATGAAAAATGTGCTTATAAAACAATTATATATAGAGAAATATTTTTAATATTAGAATTATATATGAATATGTTTAATATTGGAATTGTGAAACTTAAAAATATACATTTGTTGTGTTGCTGCTAAACTGTGAGTGTGCAAGTGAAGCTGTGCTAAGTTATTGTGTCTTGCTTGATTTTTTAAGCTTTTACACTTTAAACAACACTCAGTTGGCAAGTAAATTACATTTCAAAAGTAAAGTAATTAGCTTAAATTACTTAACTTTTGAAATGTAATTTATTTGCCAACTGAGTGTTGTTTAAAGTTTTCAGGTTCAAGATTGTTTCTGCTTAACTGTGAGTGTGCAAGTGAAGGTGTGCAAAGATATTGTGTCTTGCTTTTGAACTTTAAACAATAGTCAGCTGGCAAATAATTACAGCTTAACTTTTGAAATGTAATTTATTTGCCAACCGAGTGTTGTTTAAAGTTTAAAAGCAAGAGACAATATGTTAGCACATCTTCACTTGCACACTCACAGTTTAGCAGAAAGGATCTTCGACCAGAAAACTTTAAACAACACTCGGTTGGCAAATAAATTACATTTCAAAAGTAAAGTAATTAGCTTAAATTACTTAACTTTTGAAATGTAATTTATTTGCCAACCGAGTGTTGTTTAAAGTTTTCAGGTTCAAGATTGTTTCTGCTAAACTGTGAGTGTGCAAGTGAAGCTGTGCTAAGTTATTGTGTCTTGCTTGATTTGTTTTAAGCTTTTACACTTTAAACAACACTCAGTTGGCAAATAAATTACATTTCAAAAGTAAAGTAATTAGCTTAAATTACTTAACTTTTGAAATGTAATTTATTTGCCAACTGAGTGTTGTTTAAAGTTTAATACCTTAAAAATTCAAGCAAGACACAATATGTTAGCACATCTTCCTGTACTTACATTCTTACGCCTCAAATTGTATGTATGTATGTTTGTATGTAGCCTATATGTTGTTTGTGTTGCTGTATTTGTGCATTGCAATATTTCATTAAACTTTTATATGTTGAGCCTTTACAATGTCTGAGGTCTGTTATTTAATTGTTGTTGTTGTTGTTTGTACTCGTTGTATTGTGCATTGCAATATTTCATTAAACTTTTATATGTTGAGCCTTTACAATGTCTGGGGTCTGTTATTTAATTGTTGTTGTTGTTGTTTGTACTCGTTGTATTGTGTTACAATGAGTACAAAATACTTATATACATATTATACAAAATACTTATATACATATTATACAAAATACTTATATACATATTATACAAAATACTTATATACATATTATACAAAATACTTATATACATATTATACAAAATACTTATATACATATTATACAAAATACTTATATACATATTATACAAAATACTTATATACATATTATACAAAATACTTATATACATATTATACAAAATACTTTTATACATATTATACAAAATACTTTTATACATATTATACAAAATACTTATATACATATTATACAAAATACTTATATACATATTATACAAAATACTTATATACATATTATACAAAATACTTATATACATATTATACAAAATACTTATATACATATTATACAAAATACTTATATACATATTATACAAAATACTTATATACATATTATACAAAATACTTATATACATATTATACAAAATACTTATATACATATTATACAAAATACTTATATACATATTATACAAAATACTTATATACATATTATACAAAATACTTATATACATATTATACAAAATACTTATATACATATTATACAAAAATACTTATATACATATTATACAAAATACTTATATACATATTATACAAAATACTTATATACATATTATACAAAATACTTATATACATATTATACAAAATACTTATATACATATTATACAAAATACTTATATACATATTATACAAAATACTTATATACATATTATACAAAATACTTATATACATATTATACAAAATACTTATATACATATTATACAAAATACTTATATACATATTATACAAAATACTTATATACATATTATACAAAATACTTATATACATATTATACAAAATACTTATATACATATTATACAAAATACTTTTATACATATTATACAAAATACTTATATACATATTATACAAAATACTTTTATACATATTATACAAAATACTTTTATACATATTATACAAAATACTTTTATACATATTATACAAAATACTTTTATACATATTATACAAAATACTTTTATACATATTATACAAAATACTTTTATACATATACAAAATACTTATATACATATTATACAAAATACTTATATACATATTATACAAAATACTTTTATACATATTATACAAAATACTTATATACATATTATACAAAATACTTTTATACATATTATACAAAATACTTATATACATATATTGATATAAAATTAATTAAAATTGCATACCACCACTGACTACACAAACAACTCCATACTACTGATAACTACATATACATACAAATATTAATTCATACATAATATATAATATACACACAACACAATAATATATATATATATATATACATATACAAAATACTTATATATAAATTAAAAACTACATACACATACAAATTACAATTATAATATATATTATAATATATAATATATATATATAATATATGACAATTAAAATATATATGCACACCCCCACCCTGGCAGTCGAACCCAATGTTTAAGACAGTTGGAAAAAACACTTGTGGTCCTGGCGCAGACCACAAGTATTTAAATACAAAACGCTGTAGCCTGGCTACATGTGTTTTCAAATAGAACTCAATATAGATAACTAACTATGTTGAGTGTGTATATATATATATATATATATATACACCCAACATATATGACAATTAAAATATATATGCACACCCCACCCTGGCAGTCGAACCCAATGTTTAAGACAGTTGGAAAAAACACTTGTGGTCCTGGCAGCAAGCGGCGTTGTGACCTAATATTTTACAAAGGAAAACACATGTAGCCTGGCAGCAGCCCGGCGGCGTTGTGTTTTCTCAAATAGAACTCAATATAGATAACTAACTATGTTGAGTGTGTATATATATATATATATATATACACCCAACATATATGACAATTAAAATATATATGCACACCCCACCCTGGCAGTCGAACCCAATGTTTAAGACAGTTGGAAAAAACACTTGTGGTCCTGGCCAGCGTTGTGACCACAAGTATTTTTAAAGGAAAACACATGTAGCCATGGCGTTGGCTACATGTGTTTTCAAATAGAACTCAATATAGATAACTAACTATGTTGAGTGTATATATATATATATATATATATACACCCAACATATATGACAATTAAAATATATATGCACACCCCCACCCTGGCAGTCAGACCCAATGTTTAAGACAGTTGGAAAAACACTTGTGGTCCTGCAGCGTTGTGACCACAAGTATTTTTTGAAAGGGAAAACACATGTAGCCACAACGCCGCTTCGCGGCGTTGTGGCTACATGTGTTTTCAAATAGAACTCAATGTAGATAACTAACTATGTTGAGTGTGTATATATATATATATATGTATATATATATACACCCAACATATATGACAATTAAAATATATATGCACACCCCCACCCTGGCAGTCGAACCCAATGTTTAAGACAGTTGGAAAAAAACACTTGTGGTCAAGTGTTTTTTACAAAGCAAAACACATGACCACCTCTCTCTCTCTCTCTCTCTCTCTCTCTCTCTCTCTCTCTCTCTCTCTCTCTCTCTCTCTCTCTCTCTCTCTCTCTCTCTCTCTCTCTCTCTCTCTCTCTCTCTCTCTCTCTCTCTCTCTCTCTCTCTCTCTCTCTCTCTCTCTCTCTCTCTCTCTCTCTCTCTCTCTCTCTCTCTCTCTCTCTCTCTCTCTCTCTCTCTCTCTCTCTCTCTCTCTCTCTCTCTCTCTCTCTCTCTCTCTCTGGCATCATCCAGGAGTTGGACTGTCAAAGAGGGCATGTTCTACAAAATGGTGCAACAGATGAGCCAGGCTGAAGCAGCAGCCCTGCTGGAATTAGCCAGACAGGTAAGGTGTTGTTATCATTCAAACAAATACAGTTGAACTTGACTTTTCACTTTCAAAGCAACACACAAGTCTTGACAGCCTGGGTCAACTGCTGCACAACAAACATCAGTAAGATACTCAAAACTTCAACATCGTCAAAATTAGCAGACTTTTCCTCCAAGTTTGTTATTTGACAGTTTTTCTTTATTTTTTCCTTTTTACAGGAATTTTGATTTTTCAGAAACTTTACATGAATGCAGAGGGAAGTAAGAGACAATGAATGGTTCTCACTTAGAAATCAGATTCTATTCTATATCATTTTTAGCCATTTTGGCCTTTTTTGGACTTTATTTACACTTTTTATGCTATTACGCGTCTCTACAAGCTATTCTATATCATTTTTAGCCATTTTCAGGAGCGGTCAAATTTTGAATTTTTCACCATACTATACTATTGCCTTTTTTTCGCCATTTTTGGACATGCTAAATTATGACGTTTTGGCCTTTTTTGACCATTATTTCCACTTTGTATGCTATAACGCGCTTCTACGAGCTATTCTAAGTGGTTTTCAGCCATTTTTAAGAGGGGTCAAATTTTGACTTTTTTCGACATACTATAGTATTGCCTTTGTCGCCATTTTTGGGACATGCTAAATTATCAGGTTTTTGGCCTTTTTTGGACTTTATTTTCACTTTTTATGCTATTACGCGTCTCTACAAGCTATTCTATATCATTTTTAGCCATTTTCAGGAGCGGTCAAATTTTGACTTTTTTCGCCATACTATACTATTGCCTTTTTTTCGCCATTTTTTGGACATGCTAATTTATGATGTTTTTGGCCTTTTTTGACCATTATTTCCACTTTGTATGCTATAACGCGCTTCTACAAGCTATTCTAAGTGGTTTTCAGCCATTTTTAGGAGGGGTCAAATTTTGACTTTTTCCGCCATACTATAGTATTGCCTTTGTCGCCATTTTTTGGACTTGCTAAATTATCAGGTTTTGGGCCTTTTTGACCTTTATTTCCACTTTGTATGCTATAACGCTTCTCTACAAGTTATTCTAAGTAGTTTTCAGCCATTTTTAGGAGGGTCAAATTTTGACTTTTTTCGACATACTATACTATTGCCTTTTTTTTCGCCATTTTTGGGACATGCTAAATTATCAGGTTTTGGGCCTTTTTGACCTTTATTTCCACTTTGTATGCTATAACGCCGCTTTCTACGAGTTATTCTAAGTAGTTTTCAGCCATTTTTAGGAGGGTCAAATTTTGACTTTTTCGCCATACTATAGTATTGCCTTTTTTCGCCATTTTTGGGACATGCTAAATTATCAGGTTTTTGGCCTTTTTGGACTTTATTTTCACTTTTTATGCTATTACGCTGCGTCTCTACAAGCTATTCTATATCATTTTTAGCCATTTTCAGGAGCGGTCAAATTTTGAATTTTTTCGCCATACTATACTATTGCCTTTTTTTCGCCATTTTTTGGACATGCTAATTTATGATGTTTTTGGCCTTTTTTGACCATTATTTCCACTTTGTATGCTATAACGCGCTTCTACGAGTTATTCTAAGTAGTTTTCAGCCACTTTTAGGAGGGGTCAAATTTTGACTTTTTTCGACATACTATAGTATTGCCTTTGTCGCCATTTTTGGGACATGCTAAATTATGAGGTTTTTGGCCTTTTTTGGACTTTATTTTCACTTTTTATGCTATTACTCGTCTCTCCTCGCTATTCTATTTCATTTTTAGCCATTTTCAGGAGCGGTCAAATTTTGAATTTTTTGCCATACTATACTATTGCCTTTTTTTCGCCATTTTTTGGACATGCTAATTTATCAGGTTTTTGGCCTTTTTTGATCTATATTTCCACTCTGAATGCTATAATGCGCTTCTACAAGCTATTCTAAGTAGTTTTCAGCCATTTTCAGGAGCGGTCAAATTTTGACTTTTTTCGCCATACTATACTATTGCCTTTTTTTCGCCATTTTTGGGACATGCTAAATTATCAGGTTTTGGGACTTTTTGACCTTTATTTCCACTTTGTATGCTATAACGCGCTTCTACGAGTTATTCTAAGTGGTTTACAGCCATTTTTAGGAGGGGTCAAATTTTGACTTTTTCCGCCATACTATAGTATTGCCTTTGTCGCCATTTTTGGGACATGCTAAATTATCAGGTTTTTGGCCTTTTTTGGACTTTATTTTCACTTTTTATGCTATTACGCGTCTCTACAAGCTATTCTATATCATTTTTAGCCATTTTCAGGAGCGGTCAAATTTTGAATTTTTTCACCATGCTATACTATTGCCTTTTTTTCGCCATTTTTTGGACATGTTAATTTATGATGTTTTTGGCCTTTTTTGACCATTATTTCCACTTTGTATGCTATAACGCGCTTCTACAAGCTATTCTAAGTGGTTTTCAGCCATTTTTAGGAGGGGTCAAATTTTGACTTTTTTCGCCATACTATAGTATTGCCTTTGTCGCCATTTTTTGGACTTGCTAAATTATCAGGTTTTGGGCCTTTTTTGACCTTTATTTCCACTTTGTATGCTATAACGCGCTTCTACGAGTTATTCTAAGTAGTTTTCAGCCATTTTTAGGAGGGGTCAAATTTTGACTTTTTGCCATACTATACTATTGCCTTTTTTTTCGCCATTTTGGGACATGCTAAATTATCAGGTTTTGGGCCTTTTTTGACCTTTATTTCCACTTTGTATGCTATAACGCGCTTCTCTGAGTTATTCTAAGTAGTTTTCAGCCATTTTAGGAGGGTCAAATTTTGACTTTTTGCCATACTATAGTATTGCCTTTGTCGCCATTTTTGGGACATGCTAAATTATCAGGTTTTTGGCCTTTTTTTGGACTTTATTTTCACTTTTTATGCTATTACGCTGTCTCTACAAGCTATTCTATATCATTTTAGCCATTTTCAGGAGCGGTCAAATTTTGAATTTTTGCCATACTATACTATTGCCTTTTTTTCGCCATTTTTTGGACATGCTAATTTATGATGTTTTTGGCCTTTTTGACCATTATTTCCACTTTGTATGCTATAACGCCGCTTCTACAAGCTATTCTAAGTGGTTTTCAGCCATTTTTAGGAGGGTCAAATTTTGACTTTTTTCGCCATACTATAGTATTGCCTTTTTTTTTCGCCATTTTTTGGGACATGCTAAATTATGAGGTTTTTGGCCTTTTTGGACTTTATTTTCACTTTTTATGCTATTACGTGTCTCTACAAGCTATTCTATATCATTTTTAGCCATTTTCAGGAGCGGTCAAATTTTGAATTTTTTGCCATACTATACTATTGCCTTTTTTTCGCCATTTTTTGGACATGCTAAATTATCAGGTTTTGGGCCTTTTTTGACCTTTATTTCCACTTTGTATGCTATAACGCGCTTCTACGAGTTATTCTAAGTAGTTTTCAGCCATTTTTAGGAGGGGTCAAATTTTGACTTTTTTCGCCATACTATAGTATTGCCTTTTTTTCGCCATTTTTGGGACATGCTAAATTATGAGGTTTTTGGCCTTTTTTGGACTTTATTTACACTTTTTATGCTATTACGCGTCTCTACAAGCTATTCTATATCATTTTTAGCCATTTTCAGGAGCGGTCAAATTTTGAATTTTTTCACCATACTATACTATTGCCTTTTTTTCGCCATTTTTTGGACATGCTAAATTATGACGTTTTTGGCCTTTTTTGACCATTATTTCCACTTTTTATGCTATAACGCCGCTTCTACGAGCTATTCTAAGTGGTTTTCAGCCATTTTTAAGAGGGGTCAAATTTTGACTTTTTTCGACATACTATAGTATTGCCTTTGTCGCCATTTTTGGGACATGCTAAATTATCAGGTTTTTGGCCTTTTTTGGACTTTATTTTCACTTTTTATGCTATTACGCGTCTCTACAAGCTATTCTATATCATTTTTAGCCATTTTCAGGAGCGGTCAAATTTTGAATTTTTTGCCATACTATACTATTGCCTTTTTTTCGCCATTTTTTGGACATGCTAATTTATCAGGTTTTTGGCCTTTTTTGATCTATATTTCCACTCTGAATGCTATAATGCGCTTCTACAAGCTATTCTAAGTAGTTTTCAGCCATTTTCAGGAGCGGTCAAATTTTGACTTTTTTCGCCATACTATACTATTGCCTTTTTTTCGCCATTTTTGGGACATGCTAAATTATCAGGTTTTGGGCCTTTTTTGACCTTTATTTCCACTTTGTATGCTATAACGCGCTTCTACGAGTTATTCTAAGTAGTTTTCAGCCATTTTTAGGAGGGGTCAAATTTTGACTTTTTTCGCCATACTATAGTATTGCCTTTGTCGCCATTTTTGGGACATGCTAAATTATCAGGTTTTTGGCCTTTTTTGGACTTTATTTTCACTTTTTATGCTATTACGCGTCTCTACAAGCTATTCTATATCATTTTTAGCCATTTTCAGGAGCGGTCAAATTTTGAATTTTTTCGCCATACTATACTATTGCCTTTTTTTCGCCATTTTTTGGACATGCTAATTTATGATGTTTTTGGCCTTTTTTGACCATTATTTCCACTTTGTATGCTATAACGCGCTTCTACAAGCTATTCTAAGTGGTTTTCAGCCATTTTTAGGAGGGGTCAAATTTTGACTTTTTTCGCCATACTATAGTATTGCCTTTTTTCGCCATTTTTGGACATGCTAAATTATCAGGTTTTGGGCCTTTTTGACCTTTATTATTTCCACTTTGTATGCTATAACTGCGCTTCTACGAGTTATTCTAAGTAGTTTTCAGCCATTTTTAGGAGGGTCAAATTTTGACTTTTTCGCCATACTATACTATTGCCTTTTTTCGCCATTTTTGGGACATGCTAAATTATCAGGTTTTGGGCCTTTTTTGACCTTTATTTCCACTTTGTATGCTATAACGCGCTTCTACGAGTTATTCTAAGTAGTTTTCAGCCATTTTTAGGAGGGGTCAAATTTTGACTTTTTTCGCCATACTATAGTATTGCCTTTGTCGCCATTTTTGGGACATGCTAAATTATCAGGTTTTTGGCCTTTTTTGGACTTTATTTTCACTTTTTATGCTATTACGCGTCTCTACAAGCTATTCTATATCATTTTTAGCCATTTTCAGGAGCGGTCAAATTTTGAATTTTTTCGCCATACTATACTATTGCCTTTTTTTCGCCATTTTTTGGACATGCTAATTTATGATGTTTTTGGCCTTTTTTGACCATTATTTCCACTTTGTATGCTATAACGCGCTTCTACAAGCTATTCTAAGTGGTTTTCAGCCATTTTTAGGAGGGGTCAAATTTTGACTTTTTTCGCCATACTATAGTATTGCCTTTGTCGCCATTTTTGGGACATGCTAAATTATGAGGTTTTTGGCCTTTTTTGGACTTTATTTTCACTTTTTATGCTATTACGTGTCTCTACAAGCTATTCTATATCATTTTTAGCCATTTTCAGGAGCGGTCAAATTTTGAATTTTTTGCCATACTATACTATTGCCTTTTTTTCGCCATTTTTTGGACATGCTAAATTATCAGGTTTTGGGCCTTTTTTGACCTTTATTTCCACTTTGTATGCTATAACGCGCTTCTACGAGTTATTCTAAGTAGTTTTCAGCCATTTTTAGGAGGGGTCAAATTTTGACTTTTTTCGCCATACTATAGTATTGCCTTTGTCGCCATTTTTGGGACATGCTAAATTATCAGGTTTTGGCCTTTTTTGGACTTTATTTACACTTTTTATGCTATTACGCGTCTCTACAAGCTATTCTATATCATTTTTAGCCATTTTCAGGAGCGGTCAAATTTTGAATTTTTTCACCATGCTATACTATTGCCTTTTTTTCGCCATTTTTTGGACATGCTAATATATGATGTTTTTGGCCTTTTTTGACCATTATTTCCACTGTGTATGCTATAACGCGCTTCTACAAGCTATTCTAAGTGGTTTTCAGCCATTTTTAGGAGGGGTCCAATTTTGACTTTTTTCGCCATACTATAGTATTGCCTTTTTTTCGCCATATTTTGGACATGCTAACTCATGACGTTTTTGGCCTTTTTTGACCATTATTTCCACTGTGTATGCTATAACGCGCTTCTACAAGCTATTCTAAGTGGTTTTCAGCCATTTTTAGGAGGGGTCAAATTTTGACTTTTTTCGCCATACTATAGTATTGCCTTTGTCGCCATTTTTGGGACATGCTAAATTATGAGGTTTTTGGCCTTTTTTGGACTTTATTTTCACTTTTTATGCTATTACGTGTCTCTACAAGCTATTCTATATCATTTTTAGCCATTTTCAGGAGCGGTCACATTTTGAATTTTTTGCCATACTATACTATTGCCTTTTTTTCGCCATTTTTTGACATGCTAAATTATCAGGTTTTGGGCCTTTTTGACCTTTATTTCCACTTTGTATGCTATAACGCGCTTCTACGAGCTATTCTAAGTAGTTTTCAGCCATTTTTAGGAGGGGTCAAATTTTGACTTTTTTCGCCATACTATAGTATTGCCTTTTTTTCGCCATTTTTGGGACATGCTAAATTATCAGGTTTTTGGCCTTTTTTGGACTTTATTTACACTTTTTATGCTATTACGCGTCTCTACAAGCTATTCTATATCATTTTTAGCCATTTTCAGGAGCGGTCAAATTTTGAATTTTTTCACCATACTATACTATTGCCTTTTTTCGCCATTTTTTGGACATGCTAAATTATGACGTTTTTGGCCTTTTTTGACCATTATTTCCACTTTGTATGCTATAACGCGCTTCTACGAGCTATTCTAAGTGGTTTTCAGCCATTTTTAAGAGGGGTCAAATTTTGACTTTTTTCGACATACTATAGTATTGCCTTTGTCGCCATTTTTGGGACATGCTAAATTATCAGGTTTTTGGCCTTTTTTGGACTTTATTTTCACTTTTTATGCTATTACTGGCGTCTCTACAAGCTATTCTATATCATTTTAGCCATTTTCAGGAGCGGTCAAATTTTGAATTTTTGCCATACTATACTATTGCCTTTTTTTCGCCATTTTTTGGACATGCTAATTTATCAGGTTTTTGGCCTTTTTTGATCTATATTTCCACTCTGTATGCTATAATGCGCTTCTACAAGCTATTCTAAGTAGTTTTCAGCCATTTTCAGGAGCGGTCAAATTTTGACTTTTTTCGCCATACTATACTATTGCCTTTTTTTCGCCATTTTTGGGACATGCTAAATTATCAGGTTTTGGGCCTTTTTTGACCTTTATTTCCACTTTGTATGCTATAACGCGCTTCTACGAGTTATTCTAAGTAGTTTTCAGCCATTTTTAGGAGGGGTCAAATTTTGACTTTTTTCGCCATACTATAGTATTGCCTTTTTCGCCCTTTTTGGGACATGCTAAATTATCAGGTTTTTGGCCTTTTTGGACTTTATTTTCACTTTTTATGCTATTACAGCGTCTCTACAAGCTATTCTATATCATTTTTAGCCATTTTCAGGAGCGGTCAAATTTTGAATTTTTTGCCATACTATACTATTGCCTTTTTTTCGCCATTTTTTGGACATGCTAAATTATCAGGTTTTGGGCCTTTTTTGACCTTTATTTCCACTTTGTATGCTATAACGCGCTTCTACGAGTTATTCTAAGTAGTTTTCAGCCATTTTTAGGAGGGGTCAAATTTTGACTTTTTTCGCCATACTATAGTATTGCCTTTTTTTCGCCATTTTTGGGACATGCTAAATTATCAGGTTTTTGGCCTTTTTTGGACTTTATTTTCACTTTTTATGCTATTACGCGTCTCTACAAGCTATTCTATATCATTTTTAGCCATTTTCAGGAGCGGTCAAATTTTGAATTTTTTCACCATGCTATACTATTGCCTTTTTTTCGCCATTTTTTGGACATGCTAATATATGATGTTTTTGGCCTTTTTTGACCATTATTTCCACTGTGTATGCTATATTGGCGCTTCTACAAGCTATTCTAAGTAGTTTTCAGCCATTTTTAGGAGGGGTCAAATTTTGACTTTTTTCGCCATACTATAGTATTGCCTTTTTTTCGCCATATTTTGGACATGCTAACTCATGACGTTTTTGGCCTTTTTTGACCATTATTTCCACTGTGTATGCTATAACGCGCTTCTACAAGCTATTCTAAGTGGTTTTCAGCCATTTTTAGGAGGGGTCAAATTTTGACTTTTTTCGCCATACTATAGTATTGCCTTTGTCGCCATTTTTGGGACATGCTAAATTATGAGGTTTTTGGCCTTTTTTGGACTTTATTTTCACTTTTTATGCTATTACGTGTCTCTACAAGCTATTCTATATCATTTTTAGCCATTTTCAGGAGCGGTCAAATTTTGAATTTTTTGCCATACTATACTATTGCCTTTTTTTCGCCATTTTTTGGACATGCTAAATTATCAGGTTTTGGGCCTTTTTTGACCTTTATTTCCACTTTGTATGCTATAACGCGCTTCTACGAGTTATTCTAAGTAGTTTTCAGCCATTTTTAGGAGGGGTCAAATTTTGACTTTTTTCGCCATACTATAGTATTGCCTTTGTCGCCATTTTTGGGACATGCTAAATTATGAGGTTTTTGGCCTTTTTTGGACTTTATTTTCACTTTTTATGCTATTACGCGTCTCTACAAGCTATTCTATATCATTTTTAGCCATTTTCAGGAGCGGTCAAATTTTGAATTTTTTCACCATACTATACTATTGCCTTTTTTTCGCCATTTTTTGGACATGCTAAATTATGACGTTTTTGGCCTTTTTTGACCATTATTTCCACTTTGTATGCTATAACGCAGCTTCTCTGAGTTATTCTAAGTGGTTTTCAGCCATTTTTAAGAGGGGTCAAATTTTGACTTTTTTCGACATACTATAGTATTGCCTTTGTCGCCATTTTTGGGACATGCTAAATTATCAGGTTTTTGGCCTTTTTTGGACTTTATTTTCACTTTTATGCTATTACAGCGTCTCTACAAGCTATTCTATATCATTTTTAGCCATTTTCAGGAGCGGTCAAATTTTGAATTTTTTGCCATACTATACTATTGCCTTTTTTTCGCCATTTTTTGGACATGCTAATTTATCAGGTTTTTGGCCTTTTTTGATCTATATTTCCACTCTGAATGCTATAATGCGCTTCTACAAGCTATTCTAAGTAGTTTTCAGCCATTTTCAGGAGCGGTCAAATTTTGACTTTTTTCGCCATACTATACTATTGCCTTTTTTTCGCCATTTTTGGGACATGCTAAATTATCAGGTTTTGGGCCTTTTTTGACCTTTTTTTCCTCTTTGTATGCTATAACGCGCTTCTACGAGTTATTCTAAGTAGTTTTCAGCCATTTTAGGAGGGTCAAATTTTGACTTTTTTCGCCATACTATAGTATTGCCTTTTGTCGCCATTTTTGGGACATGCTAAATTATCAGGTTTTTGGCCTTTTTGGACTTTATTTTCACTTTTTATGCTATTACGGCGTCTCTACAAGCTATTCTATATCATTTTTAGCCATTTTCAGGAAGCGGTCAAATTTTGAATTTTTTGCCATACTATACTATTGCCTTTTTTTCGCCATTTTTTGGACATGCTAATTTATGATGTTTTGGCCTTTTTGACCATTATTTCCACTTTGTATGCTATAACGCAGCTTCTACAAGCTATTCTAAGTGGTTTTCAGCCATTTTAGGAGGGTCAAATTTTGACTTTTATACTATCTTATAGCCTATTTTTTCATATTCCGACTTTATTTCACTTTCATATTATCTTATTCTAGGTTGCTGGGAGGGGTGACTTTTCTTTGTATTGCCTATTTTTTGGGACATGCTTTATCAGGTTTTTGACTTTATACTGTATGCTATGGCGCTTCTCTGAGTTATTCTAAGTAGTTTTCAGCCATTTTAGGAGGGTCAAATTTTGACTTTTTCGCCATACTATAGTATTGCCTTTGTCGCCATTTTTGGGACATACTAAATTATCAGGTTTTTGGCCTTTTTGGACTTTATTTTCCACTTTTTATGCTATTACTGCAACGTCTCTACAAGCTATTCTATATCATTTTTAGCCATTTTCAGGAGCGGTCAAATTTTGAATTTTTTCACCCATACTATACTATTGCCTTTTTTTCGCCATTTTTGGACATGCTAATTTATGATGTTTTTGGCCTTTTGACCATTATTTCCACTTTGTATGCTATATGGCGCTTCTACAAGCTATTCTATGGTTTTCAGCCATTTTTAGGAGGGGTCAAATTTTGACTTTTTTAGCCATACTATAGTATTGCCTTTGTCGCCATTTTTTGGACTTGCTAAATTATCAGGTTTTGGGCCTTTTTTGACCTTTATTTCCACTTTGTATGCTATAACGCGCTTCTACGAGTTATTCTAAGTAGTTTTCAGCCATTTTTAGGAGGGGTCAAATTTTGACTTTTTAGACATACTATACTATTGCCTTTTTTTTCGCCATTTTGGGACATGCTAAATTATCAGGTTTGGGCCTTTTTGACCTTTATTTCCACTTTGTATGCTATAACGCCTTCTACGAGTTATTCTAAGTAGTTTTCAGCCATTTTAGGAGGGTCAAATTTTGACTTTTTTTCGCCATACTATAGTATTGCCTTTGTCGCCATTTTTGGGACATGCTAAATTATCAGGTTTTTGGCCTTTTTTGGACTTTATTTTCACTTTTTATGCTATTACGCGTCTCTACAAGCTATTCTATATCATTTTTAGCCATTTTCAGGAGCGGTCAAATTTTGAATTTTTTCGCCATACTATACTATTGCCTTTTTTTCGCCATTTTTTGGACATGCTAATTTATGATGTTTTTGGCCTTTTTTGACCATTATTTCCACTTTGTATGCTATAACGGCTTCTACAAGCTATTCTAAGTGGTTTTCAGCCATTTTTAGGAGGGGTCAAATTTTGACTTTTTTCGCCATACTATAGTATTGCCTTTGTCGCCATTTTTGGGACATGCTAAATTATGAGGTTTTTGGCCTTTTTTGGACTTTATTTTCACTTTTTATGCTATTACGTGTCTCTACAAGCTATTCTATATCATTTTTAGCCATTTTCAGGAGCGGTCAAATTTTGAATTTTTTGCCATACTATACTATTGCCTTTTTTCGCCATTTTTTGGACATGCTAAATTATCAGGTTTTGGGCCTTTTTGACCTTTATTTCCACTTTGTATGCTATAACGCGCTTCTACGAGTTATTCTAAGTAGTTTTCAGCCATTTTTAGGAGGGGTCAAATTTTGACTTTTTTCGCCATACTATAGTATTGCCTTTTTTTCGCCATTTTTGGGACATGCTAAATTATCAGGTTTTTGGCCTTTTTTGGACTTTATTTTCACTTTTTATGCTATTACGCGTCTCTACAAGCTATTCTATATCATTTTTAGCCATTTTCAGGAGCGGTCAAATTTTGAATTTTTTCACCATGCTATACTATTGCCTTTTTTTCGCCATTTTTTGGACATGCTAATATATGATGTTTTTGGCCTTTTTTGACCATTATTTCCACTGTGTATGCTATAACGCGCTTCTACAAGCTATTCTAAGTGGTTTTCAGCCATTTTCAGGAGCGGTCCAATTTTGACTTTTTTCGCCATACTATAGTATTGCCTTTTTTTCGCCATATTTTGGACATGCTAACTCATGACGTTTTTGGCCTTTTTTGACCATTATTTCCACTGTGTATGCTATAACGCGCTTCTACAAGCTATTCTAAGTGGTTTTCAGCCATTTTTAGGAGGGGTCAAATTTTGACTTTTTTCGCCATACTATAGTATTGCCTTTGTCGCCATTTTTGGGACATGCTAAATTATGAGGTTTTTGGCCTTTTTTGGACTTTATTTTCACTTTTTATGCTATTACGTGTCTCTACAAGCTATTCTATATCATTTTTAGCCATTTTCAGGAGCGGTCAAATTTTGAATTTTTTGCCATACTATAGTATTGCCTTTTTTTCGCCATTTTTGGGACATGCTAAATTATCAGGTTTTTGGCCTTTTTTGGACTTTATTTTCACTTTTTATGCTATTACGCGTCTCTACAAGCTATTCTATATCATTTTTAGCCATTTTCAGGAGCGGTCAAATTTTGAATTTTTTCACCATGCTATACTATTGCCTTTTTTTCGCCATTTTTTGGACATGCTAATATATGATGTTTTGGCCTTTTTGACCATTATTTCCACTGTGTATGCTATAACGCGCTTCTACAAGCTATTCTAAGTGGTTTTCAGCCATTTTTAGGAGGGGTCCAATTTTGACTTTTTTCGCCATACTATACTATTGCCTTTTTTTCGCCATTTTTTGGACATGCTAATTTATGATGTTTTTGGCCTTTTTTGACCATTATTTCCACTTTGTATGCTATAACGCGCTTCTACAAGCTATTCTAAGTGGTTTTCAGCCATTTTTAGGAGGGGTCAAATTTTGACTTTTTTCGCCATACTATAGTATTGCCTTTGTCGCCATTTTTGGGACATGCTAAATTATGAGGTTTTTGGCCTTTTTTGGACTTTATTTTCACTTTTTATGCTATTACGTGTCTCTACAAGCTATTCTATATCATTTTTAGCCATTTTCAGGAGCGGTCAAATTTTGAATTTTTGCCATACTATACTATTGCCTTTTTTTTAGCCATTTTTTGGACATGCTAAATTATCAGGTTTTGGCCTTTTTGACCTTTATTTCCACTTTGTATGCTATAACGGCGCTTCTGAGTTATTCTAAGTAGTTTTCAGCCATTTTTAGGAGGGGTCAAATTTTGACTTTTTTGCCATACTATAGTATTGCCTTTTTTTCGCCATTTTTGGGACATGCTAAATTATCAGGTTTTTGGCCTTTTTTGGACTTTATTTACACTTTTTATGCTATTACGCGTCTCTACAAGCTATTCTATATCATTTTTAGCCATTTTCAGGAGCGGTCAAATTTTGAATTTTTTCACCATACTATACTATTGCCTTTTTTTCGCCATTTTTTGGACATGCTAAATTATGACGTTTTTGGCCTTTTTTGACCATTATTTCCACTTTGTATGCTATAACGCGCTTCTACGAGCTATTCTAAGTGGTTTTCAGCCATTTTAAGAGGGGTCAAATTTTGACTTTTTCGACATACTATAGTATTGCCTTTGTCGCCATTTTGGGACATGCTAAATTATCAGGTTTTGGCCTTTTTTGGACTTTATTTTCACTTTTTATGCTATTACAGCGTCTCTACAAGCTATTCTATATCATTTTAGCCATTTTCAGGAGCGGTCAAATTTTGAATTTTTTCACCATGCTATACTATTGCCTTTTTTTACGCCATTTTTGGACATGCTAATTTATCAGGTTTTGGCCTTTTTGACCATTATTTCCACTTTGTATGCTATATGGCGCTTCTACAAGCTATTCTAAGTGGTTTTCAGCCATTTTAGGAGGGGTCAAATTTTGACTTTTTTCATATACTATAGTATTGCCTTTGTCGCCATTTTTGGGACATGCTAAATTATGAGGTTTTTGGCCTTTTTTGGACTTTATTTTCACTTTTTATGCTATTACGTGTCTCTACAAGCTATTCTATATCATTTTTAGCCATTTTCAGGAGCGGTCAAATTTTGAATTTTTTGCCATACTATACTATTGCCTTTTTTTTCCCCTTTTTTTGACATGCTAAATTATCAGGTTTTGGGCCTTTTTTGACCTTTATTTCCACTTTGTATGCCATAACGCCGCTTCTACGAGTTATTCTAAGTAGTTTTCAGCCATTTTAGGAGGGGTCAAATTTTGACTTTTTTCGCCATACTATACTATTGCCTTTTTTTTCGCCATTTTTGGGACATGCTAAATTATCAGGTTTTTAGCCTTTTTTGACCTTTATTTCCACTTTGTATGCTATAACGCGCTTCTACGAGTTATTCTAAGTAGTTTTCAGCCATTTTTAGGAGGGGTCAAATTTTGACTTTTTTCGCCATACTATAGTATTGCCTTTGTCGCCATTTTTGGGACATGCTAAATTATCAGGTTTTTGGCCTTTTTTGGACTTTATTTTCACTCTTTATGCTATTACAGCGTCTCTACAAGCTATTCTATATCATTTTTAGCCATTTTCAGGGCGGTCAAATTTTGAATTTTTCGCCATACTATACTATTGCCTTTTTTCGCCATTTTTTGGACATGCTAATTTATGATGTTTTTGGCCTTTTTTGACCATTATTTCCACTTTGTATGCTATAACGCGCTTCTACAAGCTATTCTAAGTGGTTTTCAGCCATTTTTAGGAGGGGTCAAATTTTGACTTTTTTCGCCATACTATAGTATTGCCTTTGTCGCCATTTTTTGGACTTGCTAAATTATCAGGTTTTGGGCCTTTTTTGACCTTTATTTCCACTTTGTATGCTATAACGCGCTTCTACGAGTTATTCTAAGTAGTTTTCAGCCATTTTTAGGAGGGGTCAAATTTTGACTTTTTTCGACATACTATACTATTGCCTTTTTTTCGCCATTTTTGGGACATGCTAAATTATCAGGTTTTGGGCCTTTTTTGACCTTTATTTCCACTTTGTATGCTATAACGCGCTTCTACGAGTTATTCTAAGTGGTTTTCAGCCATTTTTAGGAGGGGTCAAATTTTGACTTTTTTCGCCATACTATAGTATTGCCTTTGTCGCCATTTTTGGGACATGCTAAATTATCAGGTTTTTGGCCTTTTTTGGACTTTATTTTCACTTTTTATGCTATTCTGGCGTCTCTACAAGCTATTCTATATCATTTTTAGCCATTTTCAGGAGCGGTCAAATTTTGAATTTTTTCACCATGCTATACTATTGCCTTTTTTTCGCCATTTTTTGGACATGCTAATTTATCAGGTTTTTGGCCTTTTTTGACCATTATTTCCACTTTGTATGCTATAACGCGCTTCTACAAGCTATTCTAAGTGGTTTTCAGCCATTTTTAGGAGGGGTCAAATTTTGACTTTTTTCGCCATACTATAGTATTGCCTTTGTCGCCATTTTTGGGACATGCTAAATTATGAGGTTTTTGGCCTTTTTTGGACTTTATTTTCACTTTTTATGCTATTACGTGTCTCTACAAGCTATTCTATATCATTTTTAGCCATTTTCAGGAGCGGTCAAATTTTGAATTTTTTGCCATACTATACTATTGCCTTTTTTTCGCCATTTTTTGGACATGCTAAATTATCAGGTTTTGGGCCTTTTTTGACCTTTATTTCCACTTTGTATGCTATAACGCGCTTCTACGAGTTATTCTAAGTAGTTTTCAGCCATTTTTAGGAGGGGTCAAATTTTGACTTTTTTCGCCATACTATACTATTGCCTTTTTTTCGCCATTTTTGGGACATGCTAAATTATCAGGTTTTGGGCCTTTTTTGACCTTTATTTCCACTTTGTATGCTATAACGCGCTTCTACGAGTTATTCTAAGTAGTTTTCAGCCATTTTTAGGAGGGTCAAATTTTGACTTTTTTTCGCCATACTATAGTATTGCCTTTTGTCGCCATTTTTGGGACATGCTAAATTATCAGGTTTTGGCCTTTTTGGACTTTATTTTCACTTTTTATGCTATTACAGCGTCTCTACAAGCTATTCTATATCATTTTAGCCATTTTCAGGAAGCGGTCAAATTTTGAATTTTTTGCCATACTATACTATTGCCTTTTTTCGCCATTTTTGGACATGCTAATTTATGATGTTTTTGGCCTTTTTGACCATTATTTCCACTTTGTATGCTATAACGGCGCTTCTACAAGCTATTCTAAGTGGTTTTCAGCCATTTTTAGGAGGGGTCAAATTTTGACTTTTTTCGCCATACTATAGTATTGCCTTTGTCGCCATTTTTTGGACATGCTAAATTATCAGGTTTTGGGCCTTTTTTGACCTTTATTTCCACTTTGTATGCTATAACGCGCTTCTACGAGTTATTCTAAGTAGTTTTCAGCCATTTTTAGGAGGGGTCAAATTTTGACTTTTTTCGACATACTATACTATTGCCTTTTTTTCGCCATTTTTGGGACATGCTAAATTATCAGGTTTTGGGCCTTTTTTGACCTTTATTTCCACTTTGTATGCTATAACGCGCTTCTACGAGTTATTCTAAGTAGTTTTCAGCCATTTTTAGGAGGGGTCAAATTTTGACTTTTTCGCCATACTATAGTATTGCCTTTGTCGCCATTTTTGGGACATGCTAAATTATCAGGTTTTGGCCTTTTTGGACTTTATTTTCACTTTTTATGCTATTCTGGCGTCTCTACAAGCTATTCTATATCATTTTTAGCCATTTTCAGGAGCGGTCAAATTTTGAATTTTTTCGCCATACTATACTATTGCCTTTTTTTACGCCATTTTTGGACATGCTAATTTATGATGTTTTTGGCCTTTTTGACCATTATTTCCACTTTGTATGCTATATGGCGCTTCTACAAGCTATTCTAAGTGGTTTTCAGCCATTTTAGGAGGGTCAAATTTTGACTTTTTACGCCATACTATAGTATTGCCTTTGTCGCCATTTTTGGGACATGCTAAATTATGAGGTTTTTGGCCTTTTTTGGACTTTATTTTCACTTTTTATGCTATTACGTGTCTCTACAAGCTATTCTATATCATTTTTAGCCATTTTCAGGAGCGGTCAAATTTTGAATTTTTTGCCATACTATACTATTGCCTTTTTTTCGCCATTTTTTGGACATGCTAAATTATCAGGTTTTGGGCCTTTTTTGACCTTTATTTCCACTTTGTATGCTATAACGCGCTTCTACGAGTTATTCTAAGTAGTTTTCAGCCATTTTTAGGAGGGGTCAAATTTTGACTTTTTTCGCCATACTATAGTATTGCCTTTTTTTCGCCATTTTTGGGACATGCTAAATTATCAGGTTTTTGGCCTTTTTTGGACTTTATTTTCACTTTTTATGCTATTACGCGTCTCTACAAGCTATTCTATATCATTTTTAGCCATTTTCAGGAGCGGTCAAATTTTGAATTTTTTCACCATGCTATACTATTGCCTTTTTTTCGCCATTTTTTGGACATGCTAATATATGATGTTTTTTGTCTTTTTTGGCCATTATTTCCACTTTGTATGCTATAACGCGCATCTACAAGCTATTCTAAGTGGTTTTCAGCCATTTTTAGGAGGGGTCCAATTTTGACTTTTTTCGCCATACTATAGTATTGCCTTTTTTTCGCCATATTTTGGACATGCTAACTCATGACGTTTTTGGCCTTTTTTGACCATTATTTCCACTGTGTATGCTATAACGCGCTTCTACAAGCTATTCTAAGTGGTTTTCAGCCATTTTTAGGAGGGGTCAAATTTTGACTTTTTTCGCCATACTATAGTGTTGCCTTTTTTTCGCCATTTTTTGGACATGCTAATTTATGATGTTTTTGGCCTTTTTTGACCATTATTTCCACTGTGTATGCTATAACGCGCTTCTACAAGCTATTCTAAGTGGTTTTCAGCCATTTTTAGGAGGGGTCAAATTTTGACTTTTTTCGCCATACTATAGTATTGCCTTTGTCGCCATTTTTGGGACATGCTAAATTATCAGGTTTTGGGCCTTTTTTTGAATTTATTTCCACTTTGCATGCTATTACGCGTCTCTACAAGCTATTCTATATCATTTTTAGCCATTTTCAGGAGCGGTCAAATTTTGACTTTTTTCGCCATTTTTGGGACATGCTAAATTATAAAGTTTTTGGCCTTTTTTTGACTTTATTTCCACTTTGTATGCTATAACGCGCTTCTAGGAGCTATTCTAAGTGGTTTTCAGCCATTTTTAAGAGGTGTCAAATTTTGACTTTTTTCGCCATACTATAGTATAGTAGTACCTGGGGTCCACGTTGGCCGTGGCCTCGTCGATGACGAGGATGCGGTTCTTCCTCAGGACGGCACCTGCAGCGAGGGAGCAGCCGTTTTTAAAGACAATAGAGAGTACAAAATCAAGACGATTTAACTTCCAGACTTTTGAATGATCTCAAAACTAATCCATGCACTAACCTCCTCCAGAGCTCTCCACAGGTCTTCATCAGAGTGCTGGTTGAAGGGGTCCAAGTTCTTCCTCATGGAGCCTGTAAACAGCACCAGGTCCTGGACAAACAAAAAAACCCAAAAACTGTGAGTCATTTCATCAACTGACCAATACAGTTGACGTCAGTTTTGGATTTCATTCAGTTAGTGAAATTGTTAGAGGTCGGCCGATGTCTACCTGAGGGATGATGGACATCTTCTGGCGCAGGTCGCGCAGGCCGATCGCGGACGTCGACACACCGTCGATGTAGATCTTCCCCTGCGGCTCGGCCAGGTGGAAAAGAGCGGAGACCAGAGAGCTTTTCCTGGCACCTGTTCTACCTGACGCGCGGGACAGAAGACCAGGTTGAACACGGATGCGCGGGGTTAACGTGGCGAGAAACGGCCCACGTGTGAACACAGATGCGCCTCACCTTCTCTTTGGGTCGGAACATGGCCTTCAGGTTGTGCAGCACCAGCGGTCCGTCGCTGCTGTAGGAGAAGCTGACCCTGTCGAAGGTCACCAGGCCTTTGCTGGGCCAATCGGGAGGAGGACGCTTCTGGGTTTCCGCTCTCCAGCTCCGTGTACTCCACTACTCTCTCCACTGACGTCATCTGAAGACACAGACAAAAAAGTGGAAACCCACATAAGAAGGACAGCTGTGGCTTTTATGACGTATGTAACTTACTAACATTTTTCAGAGCTCATCTCTTACCATGTTCTCCACCTGTGTCCACTGTGTCATCTCTCCTGATGAGACATCGCTGATGTACAAACATGACTAAAAAACGTTCAGAGTCGCAGATCGACTTTCACAGGGTTCGTTTTGGGTTTACAAAAGTCGCACAGTAACACAAACTAACTGATAAAAGAAGCAGCTCTTTTCTTTTGAGACTTCAAATTACTCACAGATGGATATGGCTGCAAAAAATACATGCTTATTAAATGTTTGCTTACCGATCGGGTTGATGTCGAAAAAGTGCACGTGTGTTCAGAGTATGGAGTTGAACATGCAGTTGTGCAGAGCCTGTGCAGACCTCACCAGCACGTGGAACAGAGCGATATTCCTGATGAAGCCAAAAACGATGGTGGCCGCAGTCAAACCTGTCGACGCAGAAGCAGAGCATCCTCCTTTACAGCACAGAGGGAACACAAAGCGTGCGGTGCACGGTGCACGGTGCACGACAACAGGTGGGATTACCTCCGTAAACACCCAGGTAGAAATCGATGTTCAGCTCTGCCGTGATGTTCGCTCCGTTTTGGATGACGGTGCCGTTGGTGTTGAGCTTCTCTTGCTCGTCAGCCCTGATCAGTCACGACATTACCGAGTTACACAAAAACAAAAACAGTAAATCGGACATTCTCTTTTCTTGGAGTCTTCTTCACGTACCTGAGCCAGGACGTTGATCAGTATGACCACCAGCAGAACCGCGACGTGGGCTCCGGCTTTCAGGTATTTGACGTACAGGCCCATGGTTCCCTGAGCGCGGCTCTCCTCTGCCACCGTCTGCACCGGCTCTGCCTGCGTGGACAACAAGTACGATCACAGGTTAAAGGATTACAAACCGCAAGAGAAGAGATGCGACAGAGAGCAACACACAATAAGCTGCAACTTCCTGTGTGTGAAACCACCGGGAAATCTAATTTTTTTACTTTTACTTTTACTTTTACTCTTACCTATGATGTATTTCACATTCACAGTAATTCACAGTAACTGTGAATGATAAATGTTGAAGCCGGTGTGAAGTGATCACTGTGTTCACTGTGTGCGTCAGACCAAGACAGAAAAAGGATGCACTAACCGGTAGATTGTCTCCGTCTTTCACCGAATGCACGGAGGAGGTCTGCGAGAGCACCGAGTTCTGGGACAGAGTTCTGCTCCTGGCGAGGATGTCTTGAGGAGGCTGCTGTTGCTCCTCTTCTTCCTCCTTCTTCAGCAGGGAGGTGAAGTCCACCCCAGACCACTGCAGCTCTGTGTATGTCCCCTTTGCCACCATGTGACCCTGACACATGAACACACACAGTTAGCATGCCAACACGTGAACACTATCTCATGGTGTACGCACACTTTGCAACTTGCATGTGTTTGCAAGAGTGTGAATACTCTACATCAAGTCAAAAGCTAATCCACACTGCCTGCTCAAGGCTGTTATGTGGCCTTGCTGTTCTGCATGTAACATGTCCGATCAGGGAAAAAAGAGCGGGGGACAGAGGTAGCAACAGCCCCGTTTAAAAAAGCAACTGTCGGCATGGTGAATTTACACGTGTAAATGGCCGCAGGTTGGGAAAACGTTACGATTCAACGACGCCACTGCCGTTGGTTCTGTGTAAAGGGAGGACTCGTGTTGGGAATGCAGGGATTGCTTAAAAACACCAACCTCTTTGAGGACAACGATCTGGTCGGCTGCCTTCAGGTACTGCAGCTGGTGGGTGACCAGGATACGAGGCTTGTTCTTCAGCAGGCCGCAGATACACCTGACACGTGCACACACAGTGAAGACGGTGCCGCATTTTAGAGCTGAAGCATTTCATCAATGTTATCACAAAAGGGCAGAAACTTGTGTTACAATCTGAAGCAAAAACAAATCAAAGTAACTTCATCTTATGTGTCTAAAAGTGCGCGTGCCAATTCCTTATCACAGTTGTTTCATACTGTCTGTGGGAATGTTTGATCCAAGCGGAAGAGTGAAACAGGAAGAGTGGGGCCAACTTCAATTGTCCGCCTGACACGAGCAGCACCGCACCTCTTCCTGACTCCGCTCTCAAACTCTAAAGCTTTTCTTCATCTGTCTTGTGTCACTTGGGTTTCATTTTGTTGCAAAGCAACGTGGCCAAAATAACCTGCAACAACACCATGAACTAACAACAGCAATGTAGTACAGCTGAGACTAGCAGAAGGGCAGAGACATTTCCAGGAAAGTTTGTCCTGTTGTGATGTGTCACTCGAGGCTTTCCGCTGCAGCTTTGAAGCTCTCTACCAGATCAAAACAAATCCGCCGTGCGTACGTCTAACAGTGTGTGAGAACTTAACGTGCTATTTGAAGAGCACTCCAATCCTGTAGCTGGAACTCACTGTTCGAAGAGATGTCTCCCGACCTCGGCATCCACGGCACTCAAAGGATCGTCCAGCAGGTAGATGTCTGCGTCCTGATACACAGCCCTGAAAAAACCCTGTTATTTTGTCAGACCAAAAATATACAAAACAAAGTCAAGATCAAAATCAATCCGTGCAGCAGAACCAGAGATATCGTCTTTTTCTCCCCCCACACATTCTTCTTTTTTGTCAAAACATTGTGCCTACGTTACCCACAATGCAACTCCATCACTGACAGTTTGGTCAGAGATTTGAGTGTAATGCTTGTTTGGTATTTTCTTGTACCTGACTGCAGATTCAGGATCAGTTGTAGTATAAGTTGTAGTTGAAGTAAGCTCCGTCTGTACTTTGACGGCGGTGGTTTTAATATCTCATTTATCGTGACAGTAAAACTTTAAAAGTTATATTGAGGTCAACTCTGCACTCTCTTTTGAGGTGTAACAAAAACTAATGTGGACTGTCCTCTCACCTGGCCAGGTTGACACGAGCTTTCTGTCCCCCGCTAAGTGTGGCTCCTCTGTCCCCGATCAGAGTCAGGTCTCCATCTGGGAGCAACTCCATGTCCTGTACGCACGCGCACACACACACACACACACAAAATGACAAAATAAATGTGCAACAGGAACGTGTGACGTTAACAAATGATATATCACCACTGACGCTGCAATGTCCTGACAAGGAATGTTTTAAAATGTGTTGTGTGTTGTGACTTCCTGGACAATAACTCATTTCCAAAATTAACCAAATACTATAACTACTAATTAGCAATATGCAGAGATGCTCTGTCTGATCTGGACACGAGGCTCAGGAAGAGAGCCAGCTGAGGGTAGACCCTCCACAGACGTGCTTCTCACGTGTCTCGACATGTGCAGAGAAAGAATGCGTACACCACATCCCTCATAAACAGTTTTTTTAAAAAAAAAAAAAATAGAAGGAAGTTAGAATCTTGCTTTAAATCATCAGTTTTCTGCATGAGCTCAATCTGATGAATCACACAACAGAGGCAAGAGTCGTGTCAAAACACAAGTTGGGGAAACTTTTTTACTGGACGTTCTTCTCTTCAGCACATCGCAGAGAGAGCAGGTTACGAGTTCAAATCCAACTTTAACCCATTTTCCACTTAATCTCAGAGTTTGACGGAGAAACTAAGTTGTATCTGATTACAAATGACACGAGCTGACAATCGCACAGATACTTGAGCGCATGTTAACGCACAGTGAGTCAGCGTATTGTTCTGACACAAACTCTGTCAGGAACATAACGTGATGGCAGATAAAAAGAGGCACTTGGCTTATGCTGCAGAGATAAGTCACACATTAAATGACAGGAAGTGTCTGTGTGAGACAAGGAGCCAATCGAGATGCAGATAAGTGTCTGGTCTGCGTCAGAGCTGGGGCTTTATTGGGTTGTGTCCAGTTTTAATTGGACAGAGTCACAGGACTGTCGGGGCCCTCTCCTCTTGTCGGGTTAGAGATCCTGACAGTTCAGTGCGATCACAGTTCAACATCTGGTGTTACGAGCGGTCAAACACCTGAGAGAGCAGAGGGCGCCGCTAAGCATCTCGGATTGTTTTAAGATGATGTCATAAAACTCAGGTGTGAGTGATTCTCCAGCCACTGAACAAGCAATGCATGGATGAATGGAGCTTAAACTGACAATAAAACAGTAATTAAAAACATTTAAAAACTGAGTGACGTTATGTGACTTCTCCTCTCAATAACATCCTGAGATGTGCGCTGACGGATGACAAAAACATCAGCAGCTTTATTTCTCTGGATGTGCAGTGTATTTTTAGTTTTGTCAAAGACGTCATTTTTTCAGTTGGGTTTGTTTGTCTCTTTGTTTGTTCGCAGAACTACAGAAAAAAGGAAAATGGCCTGATTTTCATGTTATGGGGTGAAGCGCTGTCTTTCGTCAACGTTGTTGTGCCGTTGTCGCTTTAGCGTTCGATGAGTCGGCTGTTGATCTAAACTGCGTTGTGCACCTGGTGTATGACGACATCGCGTAAAGCAATACTCAAAGTATGTCTCACCCTCTTCAGCGCGCAGGCTCGGATGACTCTCTCGTACTTCTGGGGGTTGAGCTCCTTCCCAAACAGGATGTTACTGCGGATGGTGCCGGGGAACACCCAGGGCTGCTGGGCAGCGTAGGTCAGCTGACCTTTGACCTTCAGCACCCCCTTTTCATTCGGCAGCACCTACGTTTTGAAACACCAACAGGTATGACCTGGGCACCCCGATGTTTCTCGGCTGGGTCGGCTCGGCTTTTCACACGACTGGTGGTTTCTTCTACCTGTGGTCGGTGTGTACGCCGCTCTGTGGAGGAGAGCCAGTGTGAGTACAGTGTTGATGTTTTAACATGTCAGAGAAGGTGAATAAATAACTCCACTTCCTAAATAAATACCAGCGTCCCGTGAGCTCTGCGGGGGTATGACTCATTATCTAAAATGCATGAGGCCATGTGAGCAGGTTAAAGGTGGGAGTGTGCAGATGTGCACTGTGGGTACACTCCCTCTCAACACGTAATATAACCCCAAAGCCACAGCAGCCACACAAAAACAGAGGGCTGGTGTTTAACAGCACAGTAAATAATAAACGGCATGCTGTGGATCAATTTCAACACTGGAAGGAGCTCAAGCAGCATGAATTTATTCTGGGGAATGTGAAGTTGATGAGACATCCTGCTGCGGAGAGTGAAAGAGACACAAAGACTAACATTTATTGAACAACCCAATTATTGATCTAACTCACGTCACATGTCTGGTTTGGTTGAACAGTTGACCTGACAGGTTTTCTTGGCAGCCAGTCAACTTGGCATAAAAAAAACTTTACCTTTTCAAGTTTTGCTTCTATAATTTGGGAACTATGCTCATTTGCTTTCTTATCAAGAGTTAGATGAGAGAAATTCCCTCATGTCTATGTGTTAAAAATGAAACTAAAGCCATCAGTGAAAAAGCATTGTTTAATTTTTGTTATTTATAACAATATATTCATTGAGCGTGTGTGTGTGTGTGTGTATATATATATATATATATATATATATATATATATACTTGAGAGGAGATACCCCCCCCCAGTGGTTGCAACAAGGACTACAAATCATCATGGCATCCAGTAAAAGACTACAAGACCCACAATAAACAAGCAGCGAGGGCACCATTGCTGCAAACCCTAACCTAACCCCAAGGGGGAGGGGAGTCAGAGAAAAACTCAGACAAAAACAGAGACAGCAAAGTTTTTAGTCATGTCACCAATAACAAAATGGATTCACACACCTATTTTTGTTAGGTTTAACTTCAGTCTCAAATGTTTGACTGTCTTCGTTTCCGGCACCCAGACCTTGAGGAGAAGTGAAAAAAATATATAAGTTGGAGTATTTTTCTTATTTTGCACAATAAATAAAAATCACATACATTGAAAAGCATTGTATTCATGTCTCCATGCGCTGGTGGGCCATCATATGAGAATGCATCATATTATGTTAATTCCACTACAGAAGAGACTTGATGATCACTAAAATGATGTGAGTTTACAAATTTACAGAAAAAAAACATTTTAAAACACTGCCGGGTGAAAGGTGCGACGCGTCCGACGCGTTACGATGTATCAACGTATTCACGTTATCGCTTACGTCGATGCGTCGCCCCAGCCCTATTTTACATTTACGAAATAAATATCTACGGGAAAATATCAAGCACAGTTCAGCAGAAATATGGTAAATACGACAAAACAGCTAGACAGGTGTAGTGTGACAGTTAGACAGCTGCAGTTAGACAGCTAGACATAATAACACGATTTTCTAAATAACACAATCCACCAAAGAGCTCTTTTAAAAATCACCAACTCCGAACTCCCCGCAGAGAAGTGATTTTCACTTACGTTTTTGCAAAGATTCAATAAAATGTGATATTATCATTATCGGGCTTCAAATACAGAGCCCTGATCACTGTTTCCTCGCAGTTCTGGTCGTGAAGCTAAATTAAGCTTAAGGACTGCTGACTAGCTTGATACTGTATAAATAAGCATTAGAGTATTGTTGATTGCGCATTTATTTAACTGTATAATACTATCACATATTTCCTTGTGCTTTCATCGGCAATCAGACAGCCTGTAAGCGGGTACTACTAGCCGATGTAGTACTAGCCCAACTAGAATTAGCCGATATGCTACCTAGCATAACTAGCTAGCTAGCTAGGTAGCACATCGGCTAAAACAACATCGCTCAAAACAACAAGAATTGCAGCTGAAGCAAGCTACTTACTTATAACTGGATATAACTTTGATAGTGTCTCTTAACAGGTAACTTTAACGCCATATTGTTAGTTAATTTTAACGCGATTGGAGTGATGCAGACTACTCCAACCAACAAACATTTACAACTCACCCACAAAGCCTCGTTGTAATCAACCAATCGATTAATATTCCGATAAAAACGGCCCTTATACATTGGTAAATGTTCAGACTATCGAATTCAGTAAAATATCAAGTCCAAAAAGCGAGATTATTACCTGTAGAAAAATCCGCGGACATCCGCCATGACTTCCCACCGAAAACGCCATTGGGGGCTGAACTCTGACCTTTGGGTTGGACTCCTCCCCTCACTGTCAACGGAAGAACAAGCCCCGCCTTCTTATTTTGAACTAGCCAATAGCAACTTCAGGGGCTCGATTTCTTAAAAAAACATTATAAATACAAATAAATATAAAAAGATCATTACTTTATTTTCTCAATGGAAGAAAATCATCACTCATTTGGACTTTTTATATATACACAATCAGGCTGCAAAGAAACATTTATGCCTTCCTATATTTTTTAACTCAGTCCCATTGAGAACATTGTTTTAATCTCTATGTTTTTGTTAACGCCTCAGAAAAACATGCCCAAAAGAATAATTTCCTTCATTTTTGTTTTCGGCCTTGAATGTGACAATTTGAGGCTTCGCGCTGTGTTTTACAGCCAACAACCACCAACAAACATTTACAACTCACCCACAAAGCCTCGTTGTAATCCACCAATCGATTAATATTGCAATACAAACGGTCCTTATACATTGGTAAATGTTCAGACTATCCAATTCAGTAAAATATCAAGTCCAAAAAGCGAGATTATTACCTGCAGAACAATCCGCGGACATACACAAATACAATAACAATAAAAACAATAAAAAAAATTAAAAAAAGGAAACAAAAGGACACAAAAGCCACAAAGCGGTGGCACGCAGCCACACTTATACCCCAACCAGCAACCCTACCATCTTTACACAGCACACAAACCACAGGAGGAACACATCCTCCACTCAGCAACAACACAAGTCAACAAGTACCTGCTTTGGAAAAACCTTTATTTGTTTGTGGCAAAAGGACACAAAAGCCACAAAGTGGTGGCACGCGGACACACTTATGCTGCACTTATAGCACGCAGACACACTTATAGCACGCGGACACCAGGCACAGGAGCTGGCCACCAATCAGCCAACTCCACCATCTTTACACAGCACGCAAACCACACAAACCACAGGAGGAACACACCCTCCACTCAGCAAGGACGCAAGTCAACAAGTACCTGCCTTGAAAAACCTTTATTTGTTTGTGGCAAACAACACTTACAACATTGAACAACTTGCCAACACACAAAGACAAAAAAACATTTCAACAATTACACACATATATATATATACATACATATATAAATTTACATATGTACATATACATACATACATACACACACACACACATATGTATATATACATACATAAATAAATAAACATATATATATATATATACATATATAAATATATATATACATATATACACACAAATAAATATATATATGTACACACATATATACATATATATATGTATAAACACATAAATAAATATATAAATATATATATATACACACACACACACATATATATATATATATATATATATACACATATATATATAAATCTATATATGTATAAACACATAAATAAATAAATATATATATATACACATATATATATATATAAATATATATGTATAAACACATAAATAAATAAATATATATATATACACATATATGTACACATATATGTACACATATATATATACACACACACATATATACATATATATAAATATATATGTATAAACACATAAATAAATAAAAAAAAAATGTGTATATATATATATATACACATATACATACATACACACACATATATATATGTGTGTGTATATATACATACACATATATATATATACATCACCCAGGAGACTCACTCGGAGACAATTTGAACCACCCAACCATAACTAAGGTGAGAAATGCACAAGGAACCCATACTGAACTGTCGTACAAGGTGGCTCAGCCATTAACACACAATTCCCAGCTAAGATTCAAACACATTACATCTGAGTCATCAAGCTTTTCTGACAATTATTTCCACTTTGTATGCTATAACACACTTCTACAAGCTATTCTAAGTAGTTTTCAGACATTTTTAGGAGGGGTCAAATTTGGACTTTTTTCACCATACTATACTATTGCCTTTTTTTTGCCATTTTTGGGACATGCTAAATTATCAGGCTTTTGGCCTTTTTTGGACTTTATTTTCAGTTTCTATACTATTACGCATCTCTACAAGCTATTCTATATCATTTTTTGCCATTTTTAGGAGCGGTCAAATTTTGACTTTTTTATGCCATTTGGGATAATATAAAACTGCTTTTTTATGCTCTTTTCAACAACATACTTAGCTATGACAGTTTATAGTTGAGTCCTTGTGGAGGTTTTTTGACAAATTGAAAATATTTCCTTCCCAAGATATCTCATTTATAAAATTGGGATGGGAAACTAAAAAACATCATGCCACATCAACATCAACATCAAGCATAAATAAAATAAATAAAGACTTTACCTTCGAGCTGCTTGGGGTGCCAACAAAGGAAGCAGGACGGAGCAGGCTGCTGCGGGGCGTGTTCGGCGTAGAGGTGGGTGTCCCCCCTCCACCTGGTGGTTTACTGAGCAGAGGGATGCCACTGCCACCCCCGTGTTCATCCCGCTGCTGACGTTCAGACCCTGGAGGCTGGTGGAGGTTGGCATGGAGGACGAGCCCTTAATGGTGGGACTGACGTAGGCGGTGGCCTTTATCGGCTGCCGTGATAATGAGGAGAAGTACCCAAAGCTCTGGACCCTGTTTTGTAGCTGGCCTGGGGAAGGGACTGGAGGTGGATAACAGACAAAAGATTGCATTAGATCATTTTGCATATGTATTTCATGATAAAAAAACCTTTTCAATTCTTAATTTCTCAAATGATGGTTTGCATATAAATTACTCACTCTCTGTTACTTTGAATTTGTTAAGAAAACGTAGTTTTTCTCTTATGCCTCTGCAGTGAATTAAGAATCCAAAAACAACCCAAACAAACTACTTGATAATTTGAAGTCACAGTTGTCCATGTTTAACAACAGTACTTTGCAAACAGCCCTTTCTGTTGGAGAATTGAACTCTACTGAAGAAAAGCATCGTTTTAGATTCTTCAACACACAAGTTGTTGGTCTACTGCTGCTGCGATCACTTAGTTAGTCTGTGTTGTTGTTCAACTTTGATGAATCCAAACTCACCTTTTAAACACCAAAGTCACAAAACAGCTCAAACAAACTAACTGATTGAGGCAGCGGTAGACCAGCAAGTCCAGCGCTCAACGACATAAAATGACTTTTGTCAGCGGATTCTGGCTTTGAAGAGAGCATAATAAAGCTTCAGCTTCACAACACTTTTATGTAAAACTGTATATGTTTGGGGAGTACACAGCATATACTGCACAAAAGAGACTTGGACTAAACTGCACAAGTTGTGCAAGCCTCTGTAAACTTTTTGTTTCAAAGATTTTTTGGGGCGTTTTCGCCTGCATTCGGATCGGTCAGCTTAAGTGTGAACGGGAGGAAGAGAGTGGATGACATGCAACAAAGGGCCAAGGTAGGGTTAAGTGGCCCCAAAATAAACAAAAATAAAACAAGAGAAGTAGAATATCAGTGTAACATGTCAGATAGTTTCATGTCAAAATAATGAAGTAAAAAGTCAGTATAGGATGTCATCACACATTTGTCTAACATACTATAAGTCTAATAAACAGGATGAAAAACAAAATTACAAAATGTTATTTATGTAAAAAAAAAACTAAGAATAATGATATAGTATATCAGAAAAATGTCTGACTATAATCATGAGACAATTGTAAAATGTCATAGTATAAAATGTCAATACAGTAATGAAGTCAGTATAGTATATAAAAAAAAAAAAAATACAAAGAACTCAGTACATCATGATGTCAAGAAAGTGTCAAAACAATAACTAAAACCCAATATGGTATGTCCAAAAAAAGACGGAGTATGTTAAAAAAAACACAAGTATGATAGTATTTGTCAAATAAAACTATAGAATATCAGAGTAATATGTCAAATAAAACTATAGAATATCACAGTAATATGTCAAATAAAACTACTGAATATCAGAGTAATATGTCAAATAAAACTACTGAATATCACAGTAATATGTCAAATAAAACTACACAATATCACAGTAATATGTCAAATAAAACTACTGAATATCACAGTAATATGTCAAATAAAAATACTAAATATCAGAGTAATATGTCAAATAAAACTATAGAATATCAAACTAATATGTCAAATAAAAATACAGAATATCAGAGTAATATGTCAAATAAAACTATAGAATATCAGAGTAATATGTCAAAAATAAAACTACTAAATATCAGAGTAATATGTCAAATAAAAGTACTGAATATCAGAGTAATATGTCAAATAAAACTATGGAATATCAGAGTAATATGTCAAAAAACTATAGAATATCAGAGTAATATGTCAGACAGTTTAATGTCAAAATAATTAAGTAAAAAGTCAGTATGTCAAAACTCATAGTATGTTAGACAAAGTATAGTACAGTATAGTATATTTAAAAAAGTGGAATTCCTAAAAAAAAATTAAATAAATCCATAGAAGTCAGTACATCATGCAAGAAAATCATGATGTCGAGAAAGTGTTTTTCTCATCCGTATGATAAAATTACAGCCAATTCTTAACAGTACGTTATAAAAGCAATAACACAGTACGTCACAACAAAGTATCGTGTAAGAAAAAATCACCAAAAATATTAGTATGTCTTACAAAAGTTACAGCTTAATCAGTTTTGCCAGGAATAATAAAGTTATCACAGATATCTGCGATAAATGAGACAGTGAGGGACTCACCAGTGTCCTCATGGTGTTGAGACGATAGCACAGTGGACTCTCTGAATGTCCCGTATGGTTTTCTGGATCAGTCCATCTGTCCTGCAGACACACGGGACACGCTTTAGAGGGATGCATTAAATAACGTCCCTGATCACAAAACAACGTGTCTGCAGGAGCAGTTCAGGGAGGACACTTTAATGTCTTCACAGACACTTTAATGTCTTCACAGACGCGTCACAGCTCATCCAAAAACTGCAGTATATTTGCTCTGAGGGGATTTCACCAAAGACACCAAAACCACCACCAATTTGTGAAATAAGTCAGTGTAGTGTGTAAAAAAAGGAGTCATACTATAGTATATTATACTATACAATGTCAGAAAGTTTAATGTAAAAAATAAAAAGTCAGTATAGGATATCACAGTACTTCAAAACTCCTAAAAACTCTTAGCATGTTAAATAAATGTGATAGTATAAGTCCAAAAAACACTGTCAAAAAATCAGAAATATATCAACATAATTTCTGTCAAACAAATTTAGAAAATGTAGTAATTTAGAAATAGTAATTTCAAACTACAGTAAAATGAATGGTATAATAAGAAAAAAAGACAAAGTATAATTTGTCTAAATATGTTAAAAAAAACCACAAGTGGGATGGTATTATGTCAAAAAATAGCAAAAACACAGTAAAGCATGTAAAACTCCCAAACTCCTAGTATGTCAAAAAAATACAGTATCATAGTATAAGTACAATTTGTCAAAAAAACAAAAAAAACTCTTAACATGTCAGACAAATGTGATAGTATAAGTCCAAAAAATCAGAAATATGTCAGCATAATTTACGCCAAACATCAAATTCAGAAAATGTAGTAATTTAGAAAGTAGTACTAGTAGTAGTAGTAAAATTTATGGTATAATAAATGGCTGTCAAAATAAGACAGATCAGTATGCTAAAAAAACAGTCAAAAAATCAGAAATATGTCAGCATAATTTCTGTCAAACAAATTTAGAAAATGTAGTAATTTATAAAGTAGCAGTAGTAGTAGTAAAACTAATGGTATAATAAGAAAAAAAAGACAAAGTATAATTTGTCAAAATAAGTCAGACCAGTATGCTAAAAAAACACAGGTGGGATATTTGTCAAAAAATAACAAAACGGCAGTAAAGCATGTAAAACTCCAAAACTCCTAGTATATTCAAAAAATTAAGTATAATAGTAGAAGTAGAATTTGTCAAAAAAGTCAGTATTCAAAGGTCTACCACGATGTAAAATAAATAACGATCAACGTGCAGGATTTGGTTCTGCTGGGATCGGGATCATCTTTGATTTTTTGTGCTACATTTATATTTAGAAATACATTTCCAGTTAACGTGTTTTTTAACGTGCATTTTTTTGCACGGTATATAAACATCAAAGATTTATCGCGTCCTAAAGATAGATTAAAGATTATTTGAAAAATAGTTATTTGAAACTTGCAGCAAAATGACAAAAGGCCACTTTAAAATAACTGAGACTTTTTCGTCAAATTAGATCCATCAGACTCCGAGAAAATCGGGTGCAGATTTAAAAAATAACAGTTACTCTTTGAATTGATACTTTTAAGTTGAAGTAAATGTTTTTAAACTGTTTATTGCTCACAAAAGTTTACTCTGACATTATGGACTCAATCATGTTTAATGTTTTAATTCAAATAGTTTACAGATTTCGTGGTTTTAGGTTCAGACAAAAGTAGATTTTTTATGCTACAAATTATTTTTAGAAATAAATTTACAGTTAACATGTTGCAGCTCATTTTTTAAATCACTTTATCCGTGGTGTCTATAAAGTCACGTGTTTGAATAAAAATGTACATGAATTTTCTCAAATGTTTAATATTTATTTAAACGCTGTATTTTATTATTCAGGTCTTACAATTTCTGATCCAAATTGTTAAGAGAAATTTTACTATTTTGTAGTACTTCAATAATAATTTAGACAAATTATTTAAATTATTAATTATTATTTTATATAATTATTTTACTACTTTTGTAAATGTTTGTTTGAATCTGAACATCTGAAATGATCAGTGTTTTTTTTGCTGGGTATTTAAATATCAATAAAGATTTATCACGTCCTAAAGTTAGATTAAAGATAAATAGTTATTTAAAACTACCTCGATCAGGGATCCTCAATTTGCAGCAAAATGACAAAAGGCCACTTTAAAATAACATAAATAAGCTAAATTTTGATGTTTTTTTTAATGCAATCATGCATTTTTTATATTACAGGAGAAAAAAAATTAAATGATACTATTATTTTCATTGTTAATTTAAAAAGGTGAGCATGCCGCCTGGCTTTTGTCATCAGTGATATTTTAAGTCCTCTAAGTCCCTTCACCACAAACAAGTAAAAAACCTAGAAGGTCTGTGAGCACATTAGCAAAGGTGCCATAACCCCAAAAAACACCACAGAAGGAGTGACAGCATGTTGACAAGTAAAATGCAAAATAGTCCCAAATGCACCAAATATTCAAGTTTATTCTTTATTTTGCTTTCAAAACATCAACTTACAGCTGATAACAGTCGTCTTCCAGTTACAGCGGCTCTGTTTACACTGTCAGTACCTGAGGGACAAACACAAACATTCACAGTTTGGTGACGTTCTCCAGGACGGCAGCGGTGAACGACATGAAATGTGAATACGCGAAAAGATGAACGAGGAGCACTTTACTCTCCATCATCCTCCTGCCGGCGCTCCTGCAGCTGCCTGCTGTAGTAGATCATCGGGTACATGACCGATGCCGTAGATCAGCGGGACCGCTCAAAGAGCGGATGTTGTGCCCAAAAAGCTGAAGACTGTGGGGATTGCGCACCACCGCAGGTTCGGAGAGGCGTGTGGGACAGCAGGCTCAGCTGGCTCACTGTCACCTGAAAAAGACGAACAAAAGAGTCACGTCTAAATCACCAGAAATCATCACCTCACTGCAAATGTAATTCAACTACAACACAAGAAACCTGTGCTCCAGTCACTCAGTGAGGGTCTGAGGGTCACTGACCAGCAATCATGACTTAAATATGAAAACCAGAGAGCAGAAATAAAAACAAAGAAAGAAAGGAGGCAGAGCCAGGGTGGCAGGTCTGATACAAAGCTAAGCTAACACATAGCTATCACAGATACAAGGCTAAGCTATGCTAGCCATGCTAGCTAGGCTACTTCTCACATGGCTACTACAGATACAAGGCTAAGCTAACCTACTAAAAAGCTATCACAGACACAAAGCTAAGCTAAGCTAACACATAGCTATCAGACACACGGGGCTAAGGCTAAGCTATGCTAGCCATGCTAGTTCGCTAAACTGAGCTAACTACGCTCGGCTGGCTATCACAGCCCAAACAGCAACACCACCTTCAGCAGACTGCAGGTAGAGACTGCGCACATGCACCACAAAAACCAAAACACTACACCACTAACTTTCCCCCTCACCTACAAACCGGATGTCTAGACTCTTATACACAAAAATAAAACAATGAAAAAGCAATAAAAGGTTTGTTTTTACCTGAGCTGCCGTCAGCACGTGGACCATGTTGAGTTTTGGACTTCAGGGCAGCTGTGTGTGAGAGGAGACACTGATTCAGTCACACACTTATTTATTTATTTATTTATTTACATTTTAACACACCGCAACCTCGCGCCAAAAACAGCTGGTGTTTCCATTACAACGGAAATAACGAATTTCAGGATTTTATCGACATTGAATCAGCAAAAAACAGATTGCAGTGCACTGATTAATCGGGTTTTTTTTTTAAACACAGCCTTAATACTTTGCCACACAAACTTGCAAAATAAAAACAACATGATGCAACAT